>NC_041406.2:98814183-98916683 GCF_900747795.2 Erpetoichthys calabaricus
TATATATCTAATATCTATCTATATATCTATATATCTATATATATATATCTATATGTATATATATATCTATATATCTATATATATATATATATATATACTAGCAAAATACCCGTGCTTCGCAGCGGAGAAGTAGTGTGTTAAAGAGGTTATGGAAAAAAAAAGGAAACATTTTAAAAATAACGTAACATGATTGTCAGTGTAATTGTGTTGTCATTGTTATGAGTGTTGCTGTGTTTTATATATATAAAATACACAAACACACATATAAACATATATATACATATACATATACACATATATATATACATATCTACATATATATATATATATATATATATATATATATATATATACACATATACACATCCACATATCAACATATATATATACACATATATACACACACACACGGTTTATGGGTGATGATTGTTTTACTCTTTTTATGTTTATTTTATTTTATTGTAGAATCAACTCCTATCTGCGCACAGCAGGGCAGCCGTGGGCGGATGCGTATGGTGTATTCAGTCCATGTTATCGTGCATTGCGCTGTCAGTGGTATTTTGATAAAAGAATTTGAACAACATATAAGAAGCGTATAAATTATTAAACAGTAAAACATTAAAATTTAGAAGTAAAGTTACATTAAGTACTACTGCAGTGCCTTCGGGTATACCTCATTTTTTGTTTGCCCATTACATGCTTAAATGTATAAATTTTTTGGTGCACCTACCCGAGAACACGCGACATATAACAGAGCGTGGGAGAAGCATGGATTTTAAATACGCGTTGAGTTCATCTGCTGGTCTCCCTCGTGGAATAACTGGTAATGTTTGACTAAAATGTACAGCGAGTAAAACGACATTACCTCCTATTTTTTTTTTTACGATCTCTGAGATCTTGCTTTTTTTGGTTCAAGGCTTCATAAGCTCTTTTATGTTGTATGGTGTACTTATCCCAAACCATCATCTTTGAATGTTGCAAGACTTTCGCCTTGTATGTAGATCGGGGTAATTACATTCATTGCATTCCTAGTCTGAATCACAATGTGATTGTATGGGTGGTTACCTGGCACTGTAGGGTTGCCACCCGTCCTTTAAAATACGGAATCGTGCCGCGTTGGAGAATGAAATTGCGCGTCCCGTTTTGAATCAATACTGGACGGGATTTATTCCGTATTTTTTTTATCATTTTTTTTTTAAAGCAGCGTCTCATGCAAATCATCCCACACGCATTTTATGAAGATGCCTCCTTTCCTAGTTTTGATTGGGTAATACTTGATGTCATCGTTAGTTTGATTGGTGTTTTTAACTGTCCAGTGAGGAGGGCGTGTCTTTTAAGTACAGTCTGCAAGTGTTGGCACTGAGATGTGGCGTCAGCGCCATAGTTGAAGCCCCTAACGTTGCGGTCAGCAAGTCGGCTAACATCCGCCATGTGCCGTCTTTCAGTTGCGAGAAGCAGATCATAGAATGGTTGAAACTGTTGCCCCTAACGTTGCGCCACGGCGTGTGGTTCGTTTATACCTCGTGTCTTCTCATTAAACTTTTATCTCGCGAATATGTTATTGCAATCCGCAGCGGGAGCATTTCTATAAACTTAATTTAAACTTACGTTTTACACCGTGCTTTGTTTCCCTTATGAACATGCTTGTATGCTTAACTCGCTCCGTTCTCAATTGTTTAATAAATTTTTTGCTCTTCGCTGTTTGCGGCTGTTCCTCCATTTCCCCCTACTTCGTTGTTTTATCTCGCGAATATGTTATTGCAATCCTTAACGGGAGCGTTTCAATAAACTGATTGAAAATAGTTTTGCATTTACCTTTTTAGTAAAAGGCGAGCTTTTAAGCCTGAGAAATCACCGCGTAAATGCACACGTTTAATTGGACATGTGTTAATATGTATGGTTACACAGTATTAAAAGACAGTGAACAACGTCAGTTACCTTTGTTCCCGCGTTTGATAAAAGGTGAGCTTTTAAGCCTGAGAAATCACCCCGTAAATGCACACGTTTAATTGCACATGTGTTAATATGTATGCTTACACAGTATTAAAAGACAGTCAAAAACTAACGTCATTTACCTTCGTTCCCGCGTGTGACTCGTGCTGTAAATCTCTTCCTTGTTTTTAGTTCACGTGATTACGTAGGAGGCGTGATGACGCGATACGTGACTCCGCCTCCTCTATTACAGTGTATGGACAAAAAATATGTTCCAGTTATGACCATTACGCTTTGAATTTCGAAATGAAACCTGCCTAACTTTTGTAAGTAAGCTGTAAGGAATGAGCCTGCCAAATTTCAGCCTTCTACCTACACGGGAAGTTCGAGAATTAGTGATGAGTCAGTCAGTGAGTGACTGAGTCAGTCAGTCAGTGAGGACTTTGCCTTTTATTATTATAGATCTATATATATATATCTATATATATATAGATATATAGATATATATATATATATCTATATATATATATATATATATATATATATCTGTGATATATATATATATATCTATCTATATATATATATATATATATATATATATATATATCTATCTATATATATATATATATCTATCTATATATATATATATATCTACATACAGTGCATCCGGAAAGTATTCACAGCGCATCACTTTTTCCACATTTTGTTATGTTACAGTCTTATTCCAAAATGGATTCAATTCATTTTTTTCCTCAGAATTCTACACACAACACCCCATAATGACAACGTGAAAAAAGTTTACTTGAGGTTTTTGCAAATTTATTAAAATTAAAAAAACTGAGAAATCACATGTACGTAAGTATTCACAGCCTTTGCTCAATAGTTTGTCGATGCACCTTTGGCAGCAATTACAGCCTCAAGTGTTTCTGAATATTATGCCACAAGCTTGGCACACCTATCCTTGGCCAGTTTCGTCCATTCCTCTTTGCAGCACCTCTCAAGCTCCATCAGGTTGGATGGGAAGCGTCGGTACACGGCCATTTTAAGATCTCTCCAGAGATGTTCAATCGGATTCAAGTCTGGGCTCTGGCTGGGCCACTCAAGGACATTCACAGAGTTGTCCTGAAGCCACTCCTTTGATATCTTGGCTGTGAGCTTAGGGTCGTTGTCCTGCTGAAAGGTGAACCATCACCCCAGTCTGAGGTCAAGAACGCTCTGGAGCAGGTTTTCATCCAGAATGTCTCTGTACATTGCTGCAGTCATCTTTCCCTTTATCCTGACTAGTCTCCCAGTCCCTGCCGCTGAAAAACATCCCCACAGCATGATGCTGCCACCACCATGCTTCACTGTAGGGATGGTATTGGCCTGGTGATGAGCGGTGTCTGGTTTCCTCCAAACGTGACGCCTGGCATTCACACCAAAGAGTTCAATCTTTGTCTCATCAGACCAGAGAATTTTCTTTCACATGGTCTGAGAGTCCTTCAGGTGCCTTTTGGCAAACTCCAGGTAGGCTGCCATGTGTCTTTTACTAAGGAGTGGCTTCCGTCTGGCCACTCTACCATATAGACCTGATTGGTGGATTGCTGCAGAGATGGTTGTCCTTCTGGAAGGTTCTCCTCTCTCCACAGAGGACCTCTGGAGATCTGACAGAGTGACCATCGGGTTCTTGGTCACCTCCCTGACTACGGCCCTTCTCCCCTGATCGCTCAGTTTAGATGGCCGGCCAGCTCTAGGAAGAGTCCTGGTGGTTTCGAACTTCTTCCACTTACGGATGATGGAGGCCACTGTGCTCATTGGGACCTTCAAAGTAGCAGAAATTTTTCTGTAACCTTCCCCATATTTGTGCCTCGAGACAATCCTGTCTCAGAGGTCTACAGACAGTTCCTTTGATTTCATGCTTGGTTTGTGCTCTGACATGAACTGTCAACTGTTGGACCTTATATAGACAGGTGTGTGCCTTTCCAAATCATGTCCAATCAACTGAATTTACCACAGGTGGACTCCAATTAAGCTGCAGAAACATCTCAAGGATGATCAGGGGAAACAGGATGCACCTGAGCTCAATTTTGAGCTTCATGGCAAAGGCTTTGAATACTTATGTACATGTGATTTCTCAATTTTTTTACTTTTAATAAATTTGCAAAAATCTCAAGTAAACTTTTTTCATGTTGTCATTATGGGGTGTTGTGTGTAGAATTCTGAGGGAAAAATATAAATTTAATCCATTTTGGAATATGGCTGTAACATAACAAAATGTGGAAAAAGTGATGCGCTGTGAATACTTTCCGGATGCACTGTATATATATAATATATATATACTAGCCAACCCGCGGTGTAGCATACGCCGCATAATTATGTATTGATGGGTGAACACTTCCTGAAAGACACAGTTGTCCAAATGGGGTTGGTTTTGAGGATACGACTGTAGGTGAATGAAAAGATGTAACTCTGGAGAGGGCAACATACAATACAGCGTTTTACACGCTGCATACAGCGATTCATATCGAAGTATAGACACTGCTAAGACCATGAAATACCTCTCGCAAACTGTTTTACATGTTGCATACAGCGATTCACATCCGTGACAAATATGATTCTTCTTAGATGGTGCTGACTCGTCCACCCCCGCTCTCAAAGCATACACACTGCCTGGTCATGTGCCCGCTCGCAAGAGCAACTAACAGAGACCCGCCCACCAACTGTAAGACCATGGGATACCCCTCGCAAACTATTCTACATGCCGCATACAGCGATTCACATCTGCGACAAACAAACTATTTTACACGCCGCATACAGCGATTCACATCCGTGACAAACATGCCTCTTCTTAGATAGTCCTGCCGCGTCCACCCTCGTTCTCGAAGCATACACACCGCCTGGTCATGTGCCTGCTCGCAAGAGAAACTCACGGAGACCCGCCCACCAACTCTAAGACCATGGCGTGTAAAACAGTTTGCGATGGTGGATGCGGTCGTGCGTCATAACCGAAAAGAATACAGTGGAACCTTGGTTCACGACCGTAATTCGTTCCAAAACTCTGGTCGTAAACCGATTTGGTCGTGAACCGAAGCAATTTCTCCCATAGGATTGTATGTAAATACAATTAATCAGTTCCAGACTGTACGAACTGTGTGTAAATATATATTTTAAGTTTTTAAGCACAAGTATAGTTAATTAAACCATAGAATGCACAGCGTAACAGTAAACTAAATGTAAAAACATTGAATAACACTGAGAAAACCTTGAACAACAGAGAAAACTAACACTGCAATAGTTTGCGCTATAGCGCTACCAACCGCTGGCTAAAAACACTTTTTTTTTTTTTAATGAGTTTTAAGCACAGGGAAAAAACGAACATTTGAAAAAATCCGTAATTTAATAAACCACCAAGAAAAGCAACAATGCACACTACGAACTGATCGCTGTAAACAGAAGTGAAAACCAAATCAAGCCCACTGCATTCTTTAACTGCCTTCCTACCTTATGAGTCCAGCCCTCTCTCTCTCGCGCTGCCTGTGTGTGTGCGTCTGTCTCTCTCTCACGCTGCCTTTGTGTGAGCGGGTCTCTCTCTCGGGCTGCCTGTGTGTGTGCGTCTGTCTCTCTCTGGCACTGCCTGTGTGTGTGCGCGTCTCTCTCTCTTGGGCTGCCTGTGTGTGCACGTCTGTCTCTCTCTGGCGCTGCCTGTGTGTGTGTGCGCGCGCGGCTCTCTCTCTGGCGCTGCCTGTGTGTGTGCCTCTGTCTCTCTCTGGCACTGCCTGTGTGTGTGCGCGGCTCTCTCACTCTGCCTTTGTGTGAGCGGGTCTCTCTCTCGGGCTGCCTGTGTGTGTGCGTCTGTCTCTCTCTGGCACTGCCTGTGTGTGTGCGCGTCTCTCTCTTGGGCTGCCTGTGTGTGCATGCGTCTCTCTCTTGGGCTGCCTGTGTGTGCACGTCTGTCTCTCTCTGGCACTGCCTTTGTGTGTGCGCGCGGCTCTCTCTCTGGCGCTGCCTGTGTGTGTGCCTCTGTCTCTCTCTGGCACTTCCTGTGTGTGTGCCTCTGTCTCTCTCTGGCACTTCCTGTGTGTGTGTGCCTCTGTCTCTCTCTGGCACTGCCTGTGTGTGTGCGCGGCTTTCTCTCGCGCTGCCTGTGTGTTTGCGCGCCTCTGTCCCTCTCTGGCGCTGCCTGTGTGTGTGCGCGGCTCTCTTGCGCTGCCTGTGTGTGTGCGCGGCTCTCTCTCTCGCTGCCTGTGTGTGTTCCTCTGTCTCTCTCTGGCGCTGCCTGTGTGTGTGCGCGGCTCTCTCTCTCGCGCAGCCTGTGTGTGTTCCTCTGTCTCTCTCTGGCGCTGCCTGTGTGTGTGTGTGTAGCTCTCTCTCTTGGGCTGCCTGTGTGTGTGCGTGGCTCTCTCTCTCGGGCTGCCTGTGTGTGCGCGTCTGTCTCTCTCTGGCACTGCCTGTGTGTGTGCACGTCCGAGCAGAGACGAACATGAATGATGCCCGGTGTTGTGAGTTGCTGCGTCCGAGTTGGTGGGCGTGGCTCTGCGAATTGTCGTCGTATCCAGTGGTCTTAGAGTTGGTGGGCGTGGCTGTCTTGCGTGCTTTCCATGAGTGGCTACTTGTCGGCAGCTTAGTGAATTATATACGGTGGGCGTGGCTGTCTTGTGTGCTTTCCATGGGTGGCTACTTGTTGGAGGCTTAGTGAATTATATATATATAGATACAGTATGTATATGCTGGACTTAGCTTGTTACGTTTATTGTTGGTTTACCTACAAAACAACAAAAAATTACATAACACACAGGAAAAATAGGCAGTCATTGTGATGAAGTCACTGCTTAACATTTGCAGAACTCTGAATAGGTATTCATCCTGTCCTTGCTAATTGCCACAGAACCTCTGCCTAACTCTAAGATGTCCTCAGAGTCATTTTGCATAGAACAGCAGCTGCAGAGTGACATCCTCTGGTATGGTGCCTGTTGTGTAATGTCTTTTTTCTGTGTTATATATAATTTCTTTGTTCTCACAATGTTCAGCAAAAGAAAAATATCCACAATTTATGTTCAACACCCTCATTTTCTACAAACATAAATAGCTGTTATGTCCATGACATTTAATTCTTTTTCATTGCTGCTTTGTGAAAGCCTTCATCTGAAGGACAGTGTTTTATATCTGGCCTTGTTGTTGTTCTTTTCCCTGCTGTCTGCTGCAGGTGATTAGTCAAGGATGATGTTATTTCACATTATATCTAATTTCTAAATAGTATATTAGTTCTTTATCAAGTTAAACTTCTTGTTATGTTTATGACCTATATATAAATATAAAGTAAATAGATCAAATGTAGTCCATATAAGTCTAAATGGCAAATTAATAACTCAACGTTAAAGTAATTTTTTATTTTCATAACGTCAGGGAAGTGAGTAAGTGGTACAATAGAACCGAGAAAGGTTGTGCTAACTGCTTATAAGCTAACCCTCATTCTTCTGTATCATTTGCTGTTCCATGGACTGAAAAAAGTGTCTCCATACACATTTGCAGCACACAACAATTAGCCAAACATCCACCTTTTGCTTATAGTAAAACAACACAATTTCCAATGAATTACCATAAACACATTCTGACAATGCAAGCCCAATAATACTAGAGCTGACACCTGAGGAGACAAAAACAAAAATTCAAGTCTGCATTATTCCTGGAGAAAATAAATCTCAGGGGCATTCATGTTCTTTTGTAATAAAAGTCATTGAAAATGTCAGATGCAGTCACAGTTCTGGAAACTTAGACCAGGTAACTGTCTGCCCCTACCTGGGCATTCCACACTATCACAGTGCTGTGAAAAGGTATTTGCTCTCCTTCCTAATATCTTCTGTTTTTCTGCATACTGTACGCAATTAATGGCTTCAGACCTTTAAACAAAATGTAATGTTAGAGAAAGGGAACCTGAATGAAAACATTATACAGTTTTTAAACTGCTACTTTCTTTATTCTAGGAGCAAGGTTGTCCAACACCTCAGTCACCCATGTGAAAAAGTAATTGCCCCAATAGTTTCAATTTTTGGTTGTAGCAGCAATAATCACACCTAAGTGTTTTCTATAATTTCATACCAGTGTTGCATGAACTACTGTAACTGAGAAACACTTGTTATTTTTCACGGACAAAATGCTCAGTTTAGGACCTGCCATGGCATCTGTATTGGTTGCACCACTCCAAAACTTTAAGAAAAGCTAAGTCCTGTGGCAGTCTAAGATGAAAACTGCATTGTGTGTTGTCTCAGTAGATTAGATAATGGATGCATGAGTGATCCTTCAGTACCTTACACCTCATGCTGAATTCTTTCTCCCTCTCTCTTTAGCTTTGGTTAAACCTAACACTTTAAAAAGCTATGCTAGTTTTGATGGGGGACTCTACATTGAGTTGTCAGGAATGGGGGTGAATGTTTTTATCCAAGCACTGTGCTGGCACTCTATCCAGAGTTGTATCAGCTATATGCCAGGTATTGTAGATGTAGAGAAAAACTCACAGCCCTATCAAAATCTGAGTGCCCTCATAGTCTGGACACATTTCATGGGGCTCTGATTTTTTTCATTGGTTACAGCATGGTCTGGATAGTAATTCCTGCCAAAGATTAAATTTTTCCAAGATTCATGTCTCACAAGAATGCTGTCATGCACTTGCATTTGCAGTAGGAGGCGTGTGAAGTTCCTGTACAATGCTAGTTTAGCAGGAGTGCATTATAGCCCAGGAAAGGCAGCACAATCAGTGAGTCATTCACAAACTTTAAATAGCATGAGCACAGGTATGTTTGTAGCAATCCGCTACTGCGGTGCTTGCAAAATTGGAGTGCTCATGGTTTCTCACTCTTTTAGGTAGTTCTCTGTCCTTAAAATGATTGCTAACTGTGGTTGCTCAAATTAGAATTCTTTTGCGAATTTGGCAAGTTTGCCCCTTTTAAAGGGTCCCTTGAAGCTGCTCATTTTAACAATGAAATGTCAGCTTATGCTATGGTGATAGATCCCCAAGCAAATGCAACTTGTCAATGATGTTACAGTATTTCTTATTGCCTCACTCCTAATTCGCATGTCCTGGTGCAGGGTCTTAGGCAGCTGTAGCCTATCTTTGTTGTATTATATTTTACATAACCTACGCAGTGAGATTCAGGCACTGGACAAGCAAAACAGCAGTGTAGTTTTGCTTGTTTGATTTTATAGGCAGTGGCTGAAGATGGCTGGTACCAGTGGTACTCAAAGCTTCATGGGGAACCCCATCCTTCAATTGAATGTTTGTGTATTGTGACACTCAGAGATTGGTGGTGCTCGTACATTCGAAAAAAAACCCTTCTTTGATATCATATACTATTATACAGTACATGTGCTCCAGCCTCCAAGAGGAAGCCCTATTCTTCATCATGTAAAATTAATGATGAAGTGAGAGAAGGAACAAGATGAGCCTAAACAGACTACTACAAGTAATTTAGTTCCACTTCAAGCACTGCTTGCATTGCAAGTAGGAATGCAATTGCTCTGTGTACATGAAATAATAAATTTTAAATAAAACTGATTACGAGATGATAAATTTGTAATAAACTGATTACACTATGAGTCAGTACAGTAAGGAGCAATGAGTGACATTCTTATGGGTTCAACTATACATTTTATATTTGTATATGTGTTGTGATACCTAAGGGTGCATACAGCCCGACACAGACAGGCAGGACATGAGTTTCCACACAGCACATGCGATTATGTACAGCTGGGAAGCGTTTTACCCTGCTCCCCACAGCACAGTGCATAAAGCACAGCAAAATCAGTCCGTCCGTCCGTCCGTCCGTCCGTCCGTCCGTCCGTCCGTCCTTCCTTCCTTCCTTCCTTCCTTCCTTCCTTCCTTTCCACAGTCCTTACGCCTCCACTCCCTCTCAGGCAAGCTTTGTCCTCCTGACTCTGGCTCACTGAATTTATTCATGTCATGGGAGTGTTCCAGATAGTATATCAGTATTACCTGATATCACTCCCAGGTGTGGTGGAAGTTCTCTATAGGGCTCTGCAGCTCCCCCTGGTGACCCCCACAGAACCCAACAGGGCTGCACCAAACTCTAGCTCCCAGCACATCCTGCCAGAATCCGTGGTGCCACAGGTGCCCAGGAGGGCTGCCCTCTAGCGTCCCAGGGGAGGTATTGCCTCCTTGATGCTGTCTCCCTTGGTCCTTTCATTCCATTGGTGTCCCGGCCAGGCAATGGCCGTGACTGTCCGTCACAGTGTATAAACTTGAACATAATATTTTGTTTGTTACTCACAGCTACTTCATACAGAGTCTTTTTTATTTCTTATATTTTGTAAAATGTAATGAGTAATGCTTTATTTTCTGTACTTCGAGACTCCTTTGAATGCATTCAGTACTTGTATACAGTATGTTAATCACTTAATACAACATTCCAAAACTAAAAAGTGACACTTTTTGCAGTTGTGCACCATCTGCTCTCTGTAACCTCTGTATTCAGTAACTGAAAGGCTAATTGATGGTTTGTTATCAACAGTAAAACTATATAAGTTGTAAGTATAGTCAAAATTAGTAGGTTTTTGACTGAAGGGAGGCCGTGGCAAATTAACCCAGTATTTTAAGAATAAGACTATTGGGTGACTGTATTGATGGCACTTGTATCAATGTTCCACTAAGCTGTTTGCCGTTTTGCACACTGAAATGTTTGTGCCTTGTTTGGTTTTATTTTCAGCCCTCAGACACTTAAGTGATAATGTGGAGTTCATATGCTTGTCAGTTGCAATATTTATGATTAGCAAAAATGACCACCATGGATGAATCACATTTGCAATTTAGTGAATAGTATTCACTATAATCACTGTAAGAATTAGTTCACTTGATAAATGTTTGTTCTTTGTATATTTCACACTTACATTCATTAAATTATTTATTTAAAATATAATAAAATATTTCCAGTGTTAAAAATGTTCATAATTTTAATTTGGAAATTTTAGAAATTAATCATTTTAGTGTATTATGTGCTGTGGTTTGGACTTGGAGCATAGGTTTCTTTTGGCCCTGGGCTTAGCCTAACAGAGTTACTCTGTGAGAGCATTTTGGTACACACATTGCAGTTATTAACATGGGATGTGTGAGTTTTGCCAAAGTGCTTCATATGCTCAGCCAGGGTGTGTGGTTAGTTGACGGAGACATCTAAAGGACCATAGTTCTTTAGATCTAAATCAAGAAAGGATTTTCATTTCTGTCGTAAGATTTTTTTTTTCTGTAAGGACTGATACTAAGTATGATATCTTCATGATTTCTAGGGATTTTATCTGTAGTGCTGCCAATTAAATTTTCTTTGTTATCTATGTTTCAGTTTAACAAGTATTCTGTTAGATTATTATGTTCTAAAGTTGTTAAAAATATTATGTTAAAAATATGATTCATTTTTTAAACCTTTATGAAAATTATCTTAAAAAATCATTTGAAACATTGGGAGATATTTTCAAAACATATAATCCAGTGTGGTCCACTTATGCCTAATGCATTTAGCCATAAAGCACGTGATTATTAAATATGTTCTCAAACTTCTTGATCACTGAGTATATGCAGATCAAGTAGCCTAACCTGCTTGTCAGATAAGCTCCATATAAATGTAAAGAATTATTATTATTAGTAGTAGAATTCTAGTTGTCAAAATGTGGAAACCATTATACTCTACATTTTGTAAGTTACTTTGGAGAAAAAGGGTTAGCTAATTGATTGTGAATTGAAACTAATTGAAAGTGATTCACACGTCCTTAAGCAGGCATGACATTTTTGTTTTGGTAGTTTGAAACCATATGTAATTATATTAAATGTAATAAATGAGGAAATGCTTATTTTATGAGATATGATGCTTAATATATAATTTGTTGGAGCTTGTGGTACTGTAGATTTTTGACTTGGTAGAAAATAATTGTTATTATGGACAGTTAAACAAGTATAATAAAACAATATACTAATGAAAGTTACTTTTTCATGAAGAGAATATTTATAAAAGTAGTTTTATTGATTATGCCTTACAGATATTGATAAGTGTATATCCATCCATTCATCAATCCAACTTTTAGAGAGTGTATCTAATTCAGTTCAGGGACATAGAGACAGAAACCTATCCTAGTGGCATTTGGTGCACATAGCCACACTCTCATTGGGTTGATTTAGAATCATTTGATAAGCTAACACCAGAGTTTATGGAAGAATGACTGGATTAACCATAGAAAAAAATGTTAACAGATACCACAGACATTAACAAAAACAGTGCCTCAATATATATTTTCTTACCATGCTTTATATAGGAAATATAAACATCTTCTGAGATAACATTTATTTATATTTCTGAATTAACTGCTTTGTAAAAAAAAAAAACTACTAGAAAAGTCTACAGTTAGTTTGCAGATGTGTAAAATTTAAACAGTGTAAGCATTACATTCTTTAATATATGTGAATTGTCTGTTGTGTACTATATACTGGAACTGTGACCAATATGATTTATTAGAAATCTGTCATGTCAACCTAAAGTTGCCAATTAATGAGGTTGCTTACTTGCCTCATCACTTGAATGAAATCATTTATTTGCACTTTTTTGTTACTCTCATCATAACCGCTGCTGCAATAAGACAATTGCTGTGGTGCTGAAGCCCTACTCTTCTGTTTATATTTTTTTTAATTCTGCTATTTAACATTTAGTACAATGAATGAAACAATTCCTGTATCTCAGTTATCATTAATACATGTGTTTAGTTAAGAGAAATTGTCATTACCTATATATTTTATTTTTTTATTTAAAGAGCAAAACATAAGAAAATTCAAACCAAAAACAACACTGTGATGCAATAATACGTTCTAGAGAAAATCCATCAAACTCAACACTCCACCAATAGCTGACTCAGATACCTATACAGATAGGTTCCCATTTAAAAAGGTTATTCATGTGTAATTAAACACCAAATAAAATGAAGATCCTGGAAAAACCTAGAACACATTGATCCATTCTTGCCAGATTCTAAACAAATTCTTAACAGATTGTTGCAGTTTTTTTAGAGTTGAGTTATGGAATATGGATTAACTCTTTTAGGGCTATTTTTTTTTTTTTTTTGCTTTTCTCCCAGGGCTGAATATTTTTCCAAAACCTAACTTTTTTTTTTAAAAAGAACACAAAGCAATTGTTTAACATATCAAATCAACAAAAAATATTTATTTTTGACAAATGTTACTGTTTTGCATGTTGTATGAGCCTGCATACTATATGATTTCACATACTGTACATGTTACAAAGCAAAGTCCTGCGCAGTATGGTATCGCCCAAAGCAGCCAATTGCATGCATTGCCACGTTGCACTGCTTACCATACGTGTTGCAATGGTGCCTCCTTTTCAATTGTCTGTTGCTGCACACAACACAGTCAGGTTTGTATTTTTTGTCCTCATTTGTTGCAGGAAAGTGGCACTCAGTCAGCCTGTCTGGCACCGCTTTTTTGTGATGGCCTTCCTCACTCTGCCAAAAGCACTGCAACACACTCTGCCAGCAAGCTGTCAACCACCTTCTTGTGCAAATCTGCCGCAGTCATAGTGCTGTCACTGTTTGCCTGCTTGAACAATATATAGCCATTTGTAAGTGCAATCTCACGCATGCAATGGTACACAATGTGGTACCACTTGGTGGACTTATGGCTGTAAGCATATGACCCCAGCATCTCATCCAGTCGATCAACTCCAGCCATTTGACAGTTATACTCCTCAAGTGCAACTGGCTTGTCCAGCTTCCTACCTTCTGGGTTTCCCTTTTGACAAATAACTTTCTCACATATATTGTTAGTGTGTACTGTAGAGAGACAAGTCAACCGTTTGACATCATGCCATGCCACTGCCACCAAGTTTTCCGCCTGCATGAAAACCGTATTGTTACCTCTTTTCCTCTTCATCCTGTCTGGCTTCAACTGTGAAGGCCTGTGTCTCCTGTTCACCCTAACTGTGCCACAAGCTCCAATTCCCCTGCTCTGTAGCTCCATGAACAATTCTGGTGATGTATAAAAATTGTCCAAATGTACACAACATGACCCAAATGTTCATAGCCCTGAAGCAGCTCCAGCACAACCTGAAGTATCAAGGGACAGTTCTCTCTTTGAAAGAAATACTTTCCTGTATATGTGATTACTTTCAGGCAGAAACCAGTGTTTGCTTCTGCCAGTACAAAATCCTTTATGCCAGGGGTCCCCAACCCCCGGTCCGCGGCCCACTACCGTGCCGCAGCCGTCTGAAAGCCGGGCCGCGAGAGAACTGCCAGCAACGGAGACTCACTCAGACTTTTCAGAACGCTTGGCGGGCGGGGCTTTGCAGCGGCACAGAGAGAGGAGAGAGACCGAGGTGAGAGAGTATTACAACAAAGTATTTTTATGGTCCTGACAGTTTCCCCATATGACACAAGTCTGTAGAAATCGCGTTACTACGAAGTACATTCAGCAGATGCTTTCATTACAACGAAGTGACCTTGAAATGCTTGAACGAATCATCCACAGAGCAGTTAGATCTGTGGTCGCAGCTCAGTTGTGCACATTTGCACAACGATCCCCAAACAGAAACATTGTAAAAAAAAATCTCTTTCTTTGAACTTTCCTCGTAATGTTTTTTTTTGTCGTTGTTTTTGTTTTCTGTGGTTTTCAGTGATACCTTTTGCTTATTGCTTGTCAACATTTGAAAAACGTCCATTGGAATTTAACTCATTGTCACCCTCCTATAGAAACGGCAGACACGAAAAAAAGATAGCAGTGTTAATGTTTGTGATGTGCAATCTGTTGGAATGGCAAATATAAAGCATATGTCTTTGTTATATGCAAAAAAAGAAGAAAAATCTTGGGTTGCAAACGTATGCGAACTGCTTAATAACTTAATAATAATAGAAATGTTATGTAAATTGTGTATAAAACTGTACCCCCCCCCCCCCCCCCCATCCCCGACCGGTCCGTGGAAAAATTTGCATGTAATAAAGTGGTCCTTGCTGTCAAAAAGGTTGGGGACCACTGCTTTATGCCATACTTTGTGGGCTTGTCTGGCATATATTGGCAAAAAAAAGGCGTCCCTTGTGTTTTATTATTGATTCATTCACAGACAAATCACGGCCAGGCTGATAAAATTGTCTATATGTTGGTTCCACAATGTCAAGCAGGGGCTGAACTTTATACATGGGGTTATAGCCTTGCTCACCCCTTGGGATTTGCTTCTGGTTATCACAGAAGTGAATAAAACTTTGCAGAAAAACGTACCTATCATGCGGCATAACCTGTCTAAAGCCACCAGGGACAAAGCACGTTTGGACCAGTGCTCCCTGAAGTTAAATTGCCAGTCTAGTCCCATCTCTATTTGTAATGCCACAAAGACCTTCATCTCGTCTTTTGTTGTAGGTTTCCACTTTGAAAAATGAGAATACAGTGCAAGCGCAGCCCGCGATTCAAAAAATTGCCCTGCATACCTGTTTGTCTCGTTTGACAGTAGCTGAAAAGTAGCCTCAAAAAAAACAGATTGAAGTAGTCCAGCGGCTGGTAATCTGTTGTATCCAACTGCAAGCCATACTGTCTTGTGAAGTTCGGTAGCCAGTTTGGCTCCCACGGATCAATGTCTGGGTATTCCTCCCTTGCGAACCTTGCCATAGGTGCGTTAGTTGCGTGAATGCGCTCATCTGGCAGCTGATCAGCTGGGGCGGCATCGGCTGGTGTCTGATCAGCTGATGCCGGCTCCTAACTCTCTTGCTCCATCTCCTGATCACTGTCAATAAAATCAGATTCTGAAAAATCAGAGTCCGACTCCGCAATAATGCGCAAAACATCGTCTGCTGAGTATATTCTTTTCTGCATTCGCTTCGCTCCCTCGTGAGATGTCGATGCCATCTTGCCTTTGTTTACATTTGTTTACATTTCGCAACTCACGCACATGCAAGGATTAGATGGCGAGTCAATGAGTCTAGCATTCCTCCAAGCAGAGAGGGAATGCCTGTGACGTGATAGTGAGTTTTGTCGCCATTAACAGCTGATTGTTGCCCTCTATCCCAGGATGTCGACTTTTGTCGACATGCGCCCTCAACCCCTCCTGTCGACAAAAGTCGACATTCGCCCTAAAAGAGTTAAGATATTTCTTTTCAAGTAAAATGAGTTTTAATGCATGCAGTGTAGTTTAGGATATTGCATTTTCCATAGCACAATATCCTTTTGGGTATCATGCCAGTCATTGCAGTTAAACAATTTTAGATTTTAGGCTGTCTGACATATGTACATGTTTTTTGGCCCAACATTGATTAAGAATAGAGCATTCCCAAAATATATGAGTATTGATGTAACTGCTTGATGACGTTGTTCACAGGTTAGATTTTGCTTTGGGTTCATTTTAGACATTGTTAAAATAAATGTACAGTATGTGAATAATTAAAATTTTTTGTTGAATTATGGCATATTTGGCATAAATTGAAAAATAAGACGTATTAATGGTTTAATTCCATTACTTTTCAGAAATTGAAATGAAAGACCCTTTTCTCATCATTCCTCAAGATCATCAAGGGGTGCTTTTCTTGAAATTTGTTGATATACTCAAGGAGTAATGTCTGCTTCTTCATCTTAATTAGCTAGTGTCACCTCTTGGGGTATATTTAGATAAAAGATGGTGAAAACTTGGTAGGGTGCCATTAACAAAGGTTTTATTTTGTATATAGTAGAAATAGATTCACTAGACGATTGAACTTGATGCATAGTGATTAAAAGGAGAAATGCATTATCAGTATACAGGGTCTTACTTAATGAAACCTGGTGACCTCTGCAGATTGAGAGCAATATACAGTAGGTTAAATAACACGAAACCAGTAATTGTCACGTATAGGGGCAGCAGATAAGAACGTGTCTGATTTAAAACATGTCCTACATCTATACTAATAAAAGGCCTTGAACTGTCACTTACCGAGTGGTTTCCATGCCTGGAGATGGCGACTGCCTTTTCCATTCTCTGTGTTACATATTGCACGGCCATATTAGGCTCACTCTTGATATCCGGAGGAACATTGTGTCTTAGGTATTGAATGACTGGGACAGGTTCAAGGTGTGGACTGATGACGGTACAGGAGATAATTATACTACACAGGAGCACTATAAAAGAGTAAAATGCTTAAGCCCTTCACCTATGGTTCTGCATGTGAGTTGATGGCTGCCGCTGAATTGTTCGGTTGTCGCTTTCAAGTGTACCGAAATAGCCAAATATTTTACACCTTTGGACAACCGCCAATGCCTCTTAAACATCTTAGATTCACAGGTGACGATTTGAGTAGTGGACACTTTGATGTTTATGAATGTTTAAACTCTCAAAAGCTGGATGCGAAGTTATCGATGAAACCAATTTCAATTCAAACGCCTCCAATTCCCAGTAAGGCTCTGCTTCGCAATGACAATTAATAAGTCTCAGGAACAGACCCTACAAAAGGTTGGCATTGATTTGAGGCAAGATTGCTTTTCACACGGCCAACTATACGTTGCATGCTCAAGAGTAAGCTCAGTGCACAGCTTGGTCATATTACAATCAGTCGACCGAACTGACAACGTGGTATACAAAGAGATCTTTAACAAATAATTATTGGTATATTTTCCCTCAGTTTAAAAAGGTTTACTTTTCTTCTTAATAAAAATTTTAAAGCAGTACTTCGCCGCTGCGAAGCGCGGGTATTTTGCTAGTTGGTCTTGAAAAGCTGAACAACTTGACTGCCGGCAAATTGATAGTAGTTAGTGTTGTTTGAAGTACAGAGCAAAGCATATAGAGAGGATTTTAAGCAAGATTTCCTTTACAATCAAGCAGGCGTGGTTTTGTTGACATCTGCTTTATGCAGTGCCATGGATTACATGCATATTCTAATTAAAACTTTACCGTTGGGCTGAAGTATTAGGTAATATAGAGTAGGTCAGAGTTCATCCAATAGATATGACCTGGGGCATATTCTCTGCTTTTGAGACCAAGGTTATATAGCAATGCTTGATGGTAAACTAGACATGTTTTCATAGATGGTTAACCAGCTCACCACAATGATATGCCCCATATTCATATTTTTTTGTTTTCATGGCAAAATTGTAACAATGAATCGGAGTGACATGATTTGGTAAAATGTAAACAAACAATGATTAAAATGCCAATTTCAAAAATGAGTGCATTTATAAAGAATACATGCCTAACAAACACTGTAACACTAAGCAACCTTTAAATATTACTGATAGCACTTGAATGGACCAATGCTCCCCTTTCCAAAGCACTGAAAATCAATTTCATTAATAGCATTCTTCTGGGTGGTGATCAGACAGTTTCTAACCTTAGTTAACAGTTACTGTCTGTGCTTACAGCTACTTTAAAAAAAAAAAAAAAAAGAAAAAAAAAGATGGACATAATATGAAAGCCAAATGTAGCTTCTAAAGTTTGTCTCATTTCGGCATCAAACCAAATGATAAAGATGAAGTTGGCAAACACAAGATAGTTTATTTGCATGCATCGCCTTGTAAAAGTTAAGCTTTTGTACCACATTACCTTGACACTTCTGCGCAGTTTATGCCCTCCACTTTGATATTATTGGCTTTACAATCCACATATGTGGTGCGACAGGAGAGTGTCTCAGAGACTTGTGCCCCAACAACAATGTACAACAAAGACTGGGAAAACACTGAGCGATTCAATTACTCAGTTTTTAGTTTGGGGTATGCTACCATTCAGTACTACTGAAAGAAAAGTATCCTGTGAGAGAGTGTTTCTGTCATACTGATCTTTACAATGGAATGAGTGTCGATTATTCTTGAGGAAATAAAGCATATCATTTTTTTTCTACACCAACAGGCATTTGGTCAAATTATACAGTGGTTCTGTTTCTCAGCCTGACCGTTCATTATTTCACATCTGACTAATGGGTTAAGTGTGCAAGCACTGAACTAGGTGGAAAATCATATAGCCAGCAATCTTGTAAAGAGCCTTCATTTGTTTTTTTCTGACTGGGGCCAGGAAGAGAGCAAATTTTCCGACAAAATAACAGAAATAGATAGATAGATAGATAGATAGATAGATACTTTATTAATCCCAATGGGAAATTCACATTCTTCAGCAGCAGCATACTGATACAATAAATAATATTAGGAGTGATCAATAGTGCAATTAGAAGATGTTTACCATTCCTAGACTGCTTTTGATACAATGTGGACTTGTCTGTCTCTTTTGCTGTGGCAAGTGAATGGGATTGTGTGCAAAGGAGACTAGGTTTGTGCAGGTTCCTTGACAGCAGTTTTTTTTAGCAGAATTGGATAAAGAAAAGGTATTTGGCCAAACCTATGGGGACTTGCAGCTACCCTGGTACAGTATTCTTTCGTTATGTAATTTAAGCCTTGTAATTAGTCCTTTTACGGTAGATTGAATCAGAAAATTTATTATTTTAATAAAATACTTGTATATGATTTTATTCAGAATTGCCCTCCACACAAAGGGATCAAAACAAGAAATGATTCAGCAATGCAAAAGTATCTGATAAATCTTAGGTTATGATCATTGTAACAAGCACCTCACTCCTACATAGCAGGACATTACTATCTTTGAGTCCATAAACAAAGTCACTGATGTATCTGACATGATGCAAAACCATTATACTAATAACACACTCCTCTATACAGCACCTCTCCTAACAGAGTAGATTCTTTACTGGAGTGAGAACTTTTTTGGTAAAATTTAGACTAACAGTACCTTGCCAGTGTAGATAATATTCCTAAACTACATTTGAAAACAACCCGAGTGATGGCTACTTTCTGCCTAAGCTCCTTTCAGTCATCATTTACCTGGACTTGCTGCGTTTGACGTGCAGTTTTCATATTGTTCTATGGAAGTTAATTTCTTTCTGTGCTCTAAGGCCAGGTTTATACTTCACACAACGTGACGCATGCTCCAGCGGACGCTGCTCCTACGTAAGCTGCTATGCTGCTGTTTATACTTCCAAACGTACTTTACATAGATCTGGAAGATTCCACCAGGTGCCAGTGTGAGATATCATCACAGTGAGAAAATGTTCAGCTTTGCTGTGTTGTAAATTTCCCGAAACATCCATTAAATTCTGAGGACACCTTGCCATAATATCTCTGAAAAAGATGCTTAATGATTACATCCATCAATCCAGGAATGCACCCATACCAGCAATCATCGGGTGCGAGACAGAAACAAAATCCCTGGATGGGGCATCAGCTCATCGCAATGTGAACACAAGCATACACATACACGAGCATCATTTTAGCATCACCAAATCCCCAAAACTTCATGTCTTTGGAAGGAAACCGGAGCACACTGTGGAAACCCACCAGGAAAATATGCAAACTTCATGCAGGAACACAAGGGGCGTGACTCCATGCAAGGTAGCAGCGCTACCTCTCTGTCATTGTGCTGCCACAACATATGTATTTATCGGTATTCATTATTTAAATGAAGTTAATGACTTATCTGTAAAATGCAACATAAATACTTTAATGCATTTCATCATGAAAATGATATCAAGTATAAATCTAAGGATTCTTAATGTGCAGAGAGCTGGAATATCATAAATGTAATGTGTTCTGTGTGTGGTGATTGCTGCTGTCAATTCAGGAAGAAGCCCCAGAAACACATTGTGATTAATAGCTGGGTTGGTTTTAAGATGACGTTTACGATGTTCTGCTTTAATGATAAAGTAAACTACGAGGTTAAAGTGGACAATCACAAAATAAACCTTTTCACCATGTCCTTAATTTTATTCTCTGTGGCTCAAATATGCTGCTGCACATTCAGATGCTGTTGTGAAGGAGCAAAAAAAAAAAAAAGAATGCACAGAAGATGGTATGTGAGACCTTTAAAATGTATCATGTCATTAAGTTGGGGAATTTGCAATGCTTGAATATAAAAGCACCACGAATGCATTTGTTTGACAGCATTTTGCTTCACCACATCGAACCATTCATCAAACATTGAAGCATGTACATCAATCCTGGAGGATCCGCATAGCGGCTTTCTGTCATATGTAGATAGTAAACAGAGACTCTAATATCACATTCCAACTTTTATCACACTGTGCCCCCCAACTTTTTGCTGGTACTGCAACTTACACAACTGTTGCATTAATTTCTGAGGACGTGCTCAGAGGATGTGTCAAATGAACGCTGGGAACGTGTGGCAGCCATGATATGTGTGCTTTCTGAGAGTGAAGTATAAACAAGTCCTAAGAAAGCCTTCTTTTTCTTCTGTTAGAAAACTTATGTAGTCCATTTCCCCATTCCATGTGTTGATTTACAGTATTTCAGGGAACTTTTGTTAGATTACGTGAAAAAATACTTTATTTTAATGTATTGACTTTCAGTTAGTAACACATTTAGACTTCTTGGCTGAATGTAACATTATAACATTAACGCTATACTGAGTTAATATTTTTAATCACAGTGCAGTAAAAAAGTGGTTGCCCTATCTGATTTCTTTCTGTAATTTATTTTTTGACACAGAAAAAGTCAATTCCTGCCCAGCATTATTGGTTTTAGGTTATACTTTAATTAGGCAATTTCAGAATTTTAATTCTGTATTTTGCGCCCATTCAGATTTGGGCTTTTTTTGGTGTTTGGGTTCATTGTTTTGCTGCATGACCCCATTTACGCTTTAGTTCCAGATTCAGCTTGTTGATGGATGACCGATAATTTCCTCAAGAATTTTTGTCTATTGAACGGAATTAACTATCATAGAATGTCTCAGTTTCTAGGTATCTACTTCACTCTTTCACTCTTTTTACATCCTCGTTATACTATACCATAGGCTTTTAATTCCTTAGAATTATATCATGCAGTTTAGCGCAACATGTTTTCTATCTATCTATCTATCTATCTATCTATCTATCTATCTATCTATCTATCTATCTATCTATCTATCTATCTATCTATCTATCTATCTATCTATCTATCTATCTATCTATCTATCTATCTATCTATCTATCTATCTATCTATCTATCTATCTATCTATCTATCTATCTATCTATCTATCGGCATTGATGCACTGTTCTGGGTTTGCATATGCTATATTAATTGATGATTCTAAATTTGTTACATATAAATGTGAGCTTAACTGTGTGCATAAGTAAACACCTGTGATGAAGCAGGTCCCCATTGGATTTTGATTTGTACCTTGCTCAGTGCCTCAGAAATAGACTTGGTCTCCTTTGTCCATAAATCTGATAAAGTAGGATAGGAAATGTTATGTATTTTACTTTTTTAGGTAGATAGCATTACTCTATGAGAAAAAGACCTTAATGTACCTCATGTCAATTTTGCATACTAAATTTTTTTTAACTACCTTGGTCTGCTTTTGAAACAAGCTAGCAGAATATCTTTGGTAAACTGATAAATTATTAGGCGCAGATCTTCATTCCACTGGAATTTGTTTTTTTTTCTTAGATAGTGACATTAATCTGTGCTTCTGCAATATTTTTTTAACAAATCATTCTTTGTGTCGCAGTTATGCTTGGTAGTTCTTCCTTCTTGTTCCTAGGCTAGATCTCATCACATTGCATGATGTATTTGTGTAGTGTTGAAATAAATTGCTTGTGTTTCCATTCAGACCTTCGACAGGTTTTCTCCAGTGTTTACATAACATTTTGGTCTGCTTTCTATCACTTCTTGTGTATCTGAATCAATCTCAAATGACAGACACAGCATCTGTTTTTAATTTCAGAATTTCATCTTTGTTTGAGATATTGTCACCCTGTGGACCTGCTTCCACCATAGTATTTGTTTTAAGCTACTTAGAGTTTAGTAGACTATAGTAAACTGTTGTTAGAGTGACTAATATCTTAAACAAAATTCCTGTTTTTTTATTTGGATGCCCCATGTAAAACAATACCTTGTTGGACAAGCAACAAATCTGAGTGTTTGTTTCCCCTAAGAAACTGTACTGTACTATTCCCTATAGTGGATAAATCACACATTTTGCTTTGAATGTGTACATACTGAAAAGCATCAGTTGTGTTTTATGGTGTGTTGTGTAACTGAAATCCATGACATGAGCAAATTTTTCAGTTTTGTACTATTTTCTATATAGTGCACAATACTAATATATAACTTACATTAAATCACATTTTCCTCCTATGACCTTGATTAACGGATTAAGTTGGCTTTAAATTTTACAAAATGGGCAGTTGTTTAAAATTGGTGAAGGCGGCTTTGGATCTTATTCCTGAAGTTACAACATTATTTGCCTATCAAGACGATATAATTTTTTTTTTTTTTTTTTTTTTTTTTTTACTTTTCACTGTATATCTATTTGCTTGATATTTTTACAGGACAATGCACTTGTGAGTCACCATTTTCATTCTGAAGACTAAGGGTTAAAGTTTATATTAGGAAAATCAAAGGATAACTAGAGGAGTAAAGTCTGAGTTTGTACTTCAACTTCAGAATTTAGCTACATTAGCAATCCAAAATTAACATAAAATAATTTTTTTCTGTTTTATTGTAGATTACAGTATTTGTTGATTTTTTTTTTTTTCCTTTAATGCATGAAAACACCCATTTTTGGATAATTTCCAGCAATCAAAAACAGCCTGTGGCACAAGCTGACTTGTTTCCTCAGTCAAACCAACCAAGTAGTTAGTGTTTTGATATCTGTGAACAAGTAACTCCAGAATAAATTTCCTTGTCATATTTAGACAAACAGTTTTTGAAAGCACTATTCCCCTAATCAGCATTTCCACTTATAATCATTCCTGTCTGTCTGGACAAGTTAGCAAATTGATTTTCCCAGTAGGTACATTTCATAGCTATGAAATGAACATGGAGGCATATAGAAAGAAGTGAATACACCCTTTATTATTATTAGAAAAATATGACCCTTTGGTGGTCCTCCCATGGGATATTGAGTGCTTAATGCAATCTTTATGGAGCTGAGATTTTAGATTATGTCAGTACATGTGAATGTCCAGCTTTTTTTGTTTTAGAAATTCTGAAGATTTTGCCAAAATATGCATTATGCTATTAACCTTAAGGTCAGGGATGTTCTTCCTCAGTTATTGGAATCTAAAAATGAAATGTCTTCAGCATAAGTTCTTTGTTGGGTTTTTGGCTGCAGACAATTAGCCAATGTTAAAATAGCATCCATCTTTAAATTAGTCTTGGTCATCTTTCTCATAGATCCCTTAATATGCAGGTGACTGGAAATGTCAAATTCCTTACAGGAGTTTTTTAGTAGTTTAGACTATTAAAAAAAAAAAAAAATCAAGGATTTAGCAGTGAGCATGACGAAATGAAAACTTGCATCCTATGACTGTACAGTAATCCCTCGCTATATCGCGCTTCGCCTTTCGCGGCTTCACTCCATCGCGGATTTTATATGTAAGCATATTTAAATATATATCGCGGATTTTTCGCTGCTTCGCGGGTTTCTGCGGACAATGGGTCTTTTAATTTCTGGTACATGCTTCCTCAGTTGGTTTGCCCAGTTGATTTCATGCAAGGGACACTATTGGCAGATGGCTGAGAAGCTACCCAGCTTACTTTTCTGTTTCTCTTGCGCTGACTTTCTCTGATCCTGACGTAGGGGGATTGAGCAGGGGGGCTGTTCGCACACCTAGACGATACGGACGCTCGTCTAAAAATGCTGAAAGATTATCTTCAAGTTGCTATCTTTTGTGCAGCTGCTTCCTGAAGCGACATGCTGCACGGTGCTTTGCATACTTAAAAGCTCGAAGGGCACGCATTGATTTTTGCTTGCTTGTTTTTCTCTCTCTCTCTCTCTCTCTTTCTGTGCTCTTGATGGAGGGGGTGTGAGCTGCCGCCTTCAACAGCTTTGTGCCACGGTGCTTCGCATACTTAAAAGCCAAACAGCCCTATTGATTTTCCTCTGCCTTTATGACAGTCTCTGCTCCTGACTCTTTTGAAGAGGAAGATATGTTTGCATTATTTTAATTGTGAGACGGAACTGTCATCTCTGTCTTGTCATGGAGCACAGTTTAAACTTTTGAAAAAGAGACAAATGTTTGTTTGCAGTGTTTGAATAACATTCCTGTCTCTCTACAACCTCCTGTGTTTCTGCGCAAATCTGTGACCCAAGCATGACAATATAAAAATAACCATATAAACATATGGTTTCTACTTCGCGGATTTTCTTATTTCGCGGGTGGCTCTGGAACGCAACCCCCGCGATGGAGGAGGGATTACTGTATACAAATAAAAACATTGCTGCTAGTAATTTCTGTCTGTCATTGTGTTTGATATAAGAATGAGCCAAATAAGATCATGACAGTCAAGTCTTCATATGCAGTAGGACACAAGTTTAATAGGAAAGGATTGAGAGATTAATTTGTTAGTCATGATACAGAGGTCAAAACCAGGAAATCAAACAACCAAATGTCAAAACCCAAAATCTCAAAAATATAGCAAATAACTTTAAGTACAAGGGAATCTTTTAACTAAATACATGTGTGAAAAGTCTTTTGAAACTTTCCACAAACTTGGAATTTGTTTAGCCTGCAATGCTCACTTAAGTATGGTTGCAATGCTAACGTTCAAAGATGCAATTTCTGAGGACACTTCCATGATGACGGACAGTGGCTTCTCTGTTATGGAGACAAGATGGAGGTGTTTATAACAAAAATGATCTGTTTTTTGTAGGCTTCCTGTGGTCTAGCATGTATTACTGGCTCCTGGAAGGCCACTCTGGATTGTCTTGGGGTCAGTCTCCATGATGACCATGTTGTTAAGTGTGGGAGTCAAAAGCACAAATTAAATGATGAAAGTATAAGAGACCAAAAGCATGTCAGCTTCTTCAGAGAAATGTTTTGTTTTCCTGATGACTTATTAGGATTGAGAAAGCTACTCAATATACATGCCTCAATATCTATAATAATGTTTGTATGTCACATTAATTTAATTGTGAAGGCCCTTCTGGTTACTATATTTGACGTGCATTGTCTATATTTTCCCAGTATAGGCTTCTTTTTGACTTGACCGCAGAATAGTGAGAATATGCCTCACTCATTTACCTGGTACAAAATCAAATACTAAAAATGGTGAAAACCACATTAAATAATACATGGTATTGAGTAAAGCCCCTTCAAAACAAGGCTTATGTTCTTTAATCTTGATGCGTCTGTAATGTCAGCGTTGTCTCCGTCTTTCCAAGTGGTAATGTTTGCCAGTTTTTTCCCAGTAGAAAGCCCAGACCCTTTAAAAAGAAACCGATTTAACTCTGAACTCATATAAACCGATTGTAAAAAGCATCTTAAATCTTTTTTTCTTTAGTTGTTGCTCTCCTTTGACATGCACAGAAAAAGGTGTTTAATTGTGTTTTTTTTTGCTGTAAAAGTATTGTAAATAAAGCATAAAGAAGTTTTCAAGCAAATAGGAAATGTAAATAGTCTTGTTTTTTATTACCATAAAGAATGCACAGTATTGATTTCATGTGGTTTAGACTAGATAGTGTATGTGGTGTACACGTTTTTTGTTGCTGAGTTTTTAATTGGAAATACTGGTTAATACTTTTGTCAGGTACATTTGTTTTAGGATGAAACACAGTTTACTGATTGTCCTGAGTATGACATTAAACGGCATCCACCCTGCAAACGGTCCTCCAGCTTGCAGGGAGAACTCCAGCCATTGTTAAAAAAAAAAAAACATTACACAACTCTGAAACAACAGACGGGATTCCTTTCTGCTCTCTGCGGTAGTAGCTCTGCTGCAGCCACCCATAGGAAGGCTGCTTGCATGATGAAGGAGATGTGGGAAAGCCCCAGGGAGAGGAGTTGGTCTCGTCCGTTATAGGAGATGGACGTCTGAAGCAGAGCTCCGCTAGCAGCGGCTTTATTTTCCCACAAATTTCATATTATTTAGAGGTATCCTGTATTTAACCCGACCAAGGAACTTCCATTACAATATACAAGCATGAGTAACAAGAAGAAAAGTCAGAAAGAACCAGAAAAGAAACTTAAAGCTGCATCAAAGTCTAGACAGACATCCAGCCCGAGTGCAAGGTATGGCCTCTCGGAGACTGACCTGGAACAGGCAGACGAATGCGCAGATGTTTATGCACCCAATGTCGACGATAAGGAATTCATGCAAAATCTATTTGCATCCATTCCCAATGTGAACACTCATAAAATTATAATGGCTGGGGACTTTAATTGTGTTTTAAATCCAGTCTTAGATAGGACTCCTGTGACAGGGGGGATGACATCTAACACTGAAAAGACAATTACACAGTTTTTAACTGACCACAACTTATCAGACCCCTGGAGGTTTCTTAACCCAAACTCAAGAACATATTCTTTCTACTCACCATTGCATCATAGCTACTCAAGAATTGATTATTTTTTTATAGATAATAATTTCCTGCCTATGATTAAATCATGCAAATACGATACAATTGTTATCTCCGACCATGCCCCTCTAGTCTTGGAGCTAAAATCATTAAACCCCTCACACTCACCTCGTAGATGGTTTCTTAACCCTCTTCTCTTAGCAGACGGGAAAGCCCCTGGGAGCCTCGTCCCCGGAAGTGTCAAAACCTTCAGAGAGCCAACTGGCTCAAGCCTGTTGGGGATTGAAACTTGTCTGGTGCTGAGGTATCTCCCGCTGCAAGGCAGCACTTGGGTCCCAATTTTAGGTGGCCCATCCAGGTAGGCACCTGGAATGTTTTGTCTCTCCGGCATGATGTTCATCTTCATCTGTTGTTGGATGAGCATCATAAACTCAGCATTTCAGTGGCAGCACTCTCTGAGGTGCACAGACCTAGGACTGGCCAGATCTCTGTAGGTCGGTACACCTTTTATTGGTCCTGTCGCTCTGATGGCTGTCATATTCAGGGAGCAGCTGTTGCTGTGGCAGATTGGCTCCTTCTGTTTGTGTCCGATGTCATTTCTTTCAACAAGCATATTGTGAGAGTCAGATTAAGGCACTCTCTGGGTCCCTTGTCTGTTGTCTCAGTGTATGGTCCAACTGTGGTGAGTGATGTATTGGTGACATTTTATTCACAACTTTGCTCTGTGGTAGATGGATGCCTGTGAGGCGACACTCCTCTGGTCATAGGTGATTTCATTGCGACCATTGATACTGGCAGGGCTTGGCTATGAGGATTGCATCCATGTGTAACCATGGTGAAAATGGCTCCATGTTCCTTGACTTTGCAAAAGATCAGGGTCTGCAGATTGCTGGGTCCTGTTTCCTGCGCCCTGAGTTGCATTTTTGGACTTGGCATTCCAATACTGGCAGTGCGGTGAAGGAAATCAATTACATTCTAGTGGGCAGATGCTAGAGGCTCTTAGAAAACTGCAGGGTCTACAGAAGTGCCCAGTTTGTGAATTCTGACCAGACTTGTTGTTGCTACTCTGAAGATCCAGCTTAGGTCCAGCAGTCTACCACCTACTAGGAGAATGAGGCTGGACATGGCCAGACTCCAAGATCAGGCTGTTTCTAATGAGTCTGCACACAGTTTGTATGAGGATGTTATGAACTTGGGTGCAAATGCTGATCTTAATGTGATGTGGGAGACCTTCCTTGACAAGACCCTGAAGGTTACTGAGGGTTGTGTTGATGTTACCAGTGTTCCCAGAAGGAGGTGCTTCATTTCACATGGCATTCTTGATAACATTGAGAGGAGCTACAGCATACGAGTTGATAACAGCTTCGGTCTGTACTGGGAACTGAGATGGATGGCTGCAAGGGCTCTATGGGCAGGTAAGGAGCTGTTTGTTAGAGAAATCTGTGAGCAAGTGACACACCATGTATGGTATAGTGACCCACGTTCTGCTTACAGAGGAATTGAAGCATTACGCACAACTAAACCTGCTCTTCGGGGAGTTGCAGTTAGGGTGGGTGTTGGAAAGCATGATACATCAGTTGTGACCGGCTGGGCTGAGCTACTTTGAAATTCTGTTTAAAGCTGACCCTCCATCTAGGATTTTGGACATCTCTGGGTCCATGGTTCTTGAAACTGATCCTCCAATTAGCTGTGATCCAGCTAAGCTTTGTGTCGAACGAGTGGTTGCTCACGAATTCCCGATTGAGACACATTACCTTCATTGTGAGGGAGCATCAGTTACGGGACTACGGCCACGTGGCATGATTTTTCCAAGTGTGATCCAGCTCACAGGATCCTCTTCTTGAATACCCGAGCGGCTGGACCAGGCCAAGGGGGCGCCTGGCTGTGGCAGGTAGATGGTCATTTCTGAGGAGTAGGACTGGACCGTGTGTCTGCCTGCATGGTTGCCAACCAGTATTCATCATGTGGTGGGTGTGGCAACGTGTTGTACCAGTGCATGCTCCCCAACCTGACCTGACAGTTTACTGCTTCTTTCTATTTGCCGGAAATCTAAACTAGAGTAGCAAATTGAAAAGATTGTTGTAATAAAAACTAATTTGCTCCCGTTTGGAGCTCAGCCTTCATTTGAGAAGCAAACTGACTTAAGTAGAGCCAGACTGTTCTTCAGAAATCCACAGCATTCTTCAAGTTTTCATGGAAGATGCCTCTGTTATATTTTGAGTAATTAGATATTTTTTATGTCTGAAAATCTGCATGCCATACTTCCAGGTGATGTCATAGTATGTATTTATCCCTATAAAAGCAAAACTAGATTCAGATCTCCTTGGTACTTCATAACATGTGAATTTATGACTATGAGCTATGACTGTCCTATGTCATAAACATCTGCAAAGTAACTTTGGTCTGTTATACTTTCCAGGTTAGGTAGTCAGCAATAAGTTATCTGAGAGATAAACAAATCTGTCTACTAAAGCAAGTGACTTATGTGAAGCAGAAGTGTTTTGATGTTTCCCTTAATTCCAGCAGTATGTACAGTTCATTTCCTTGTGTTTATTTAAATTGATTTTCCATGCCAGCACAGCGCTGATTGCTTAGTATATGTTGCTTTGTGTTTCAAATCATGATAGTGTTGTTTGTAACATCACTGCAATCTGTGTTATTCCATTTGTTTCCAATGCAAAATAGTTCTGCAATACTGCCGGATTGCTTGGAATATTTTCACATTGCTTTAATGAACATGCTTTATTACTGAGCTTCTGAAAGAGCCACTTGTTTGTATAATTAGTAATGCACTTTCATTATAGCAATATGCGGAGCTACATTTAATATGTACAGTATTTACACTTTTAAAATCTTAGTAAAGGCTGAAAATGTTTGCATTCATCTGCTGATGTGGATATTTTAACATTAGGATAAAAGTTTACTTTTGGCTATACTGAGAAGCTTATAGTGGCTTAATAAAATAATACATTTTGTTTCTTTATTTAATATTATATAATTTTTACCAAACCTTCAAACCTCTGAAGCTTTGATTGCCAGTCAACAGCTGATACCGTTGCGCCACCGAAGCGGTCATAGCAAATGCGTGTCAATGTTGCACCCTAACGCGGGTTCTTTTTCTGCAGTTATATTCTTGAATAGAAGCGCACTTGTTCTGTTATATTTGTACCTTTTGTGAAAGTGTTTATTTGATATTTGGACTTCAGACTTCACACATTATACACTTCATGTCTTCATTTTGTCAATTATTACTAAAACATGAAAAATGTTTCTGTTTTAACGATGTGTTTACATGATTGTTGTAGATATCAAACACACATGAAATGCATGTGTTCCAAATAATGATGTAGTATTTATAAAAAGTGTCATTTTGCTTGACTTCTCACTCTATACAACTCTAAGCAACTGACACGCAGGTAAACAGACTTGAGCTGAGAAAACTGTGCGGCGGTGGGGGGATGTGATAGTAGGCTGCTTGCTGCTTATCGACACATTTATAGGACAAAAGACGCTGATGGAGAGGTGCGAAGCGATCTAAGGTGGGATGGAGTTTTTTTGTAGGCTTTGGTAATTCTAGGGTTAAGTAACAATACCACAAAAACCAATTACACCATATATGCTGTTTAAAATAAATGCAGTCTCAGTCCACTAAATGCTTGTGTTGCACTAAATGAATAACGAGTCTCAATACCAGCAATAGATTAACACTAGAATTACCAGAGCCTACGAAAAAACTTGTAGATCCGTCGTTGATATCGTTGCGTGTCAGTGTCGTAGGTAAACGCGGGTTTTTTTTCTGCAGTTATATTTTTGAATAAAAGTGCATTTGTTCTGTTATATTTGTACCTTTTGTGAAAGTGTTTCTTTGATATTTGGAATTCAGGCTTCATACATTATATGCTTCATGTCAACATTTTGTCAATTATTAGTAAAACATGAGAAACGTTTCTGTTTTAACAATGTGTTTACATAGATCGTTGTAGACACGGAACGCACATGAAATGCATGTGTTCCAAATATCGATATAGTATTTATAAAAGGTGTCATTTTGCTTGACTTCTCACGCTAAACAACTCCAAGCAACTGACACGCAGGTAAACAGATTTGAGCTGAGAAAACTGAGCGGCGGTGGGGGATGTGATAGTAGGCTGCCTGCTGCTTATCGACACATTTACAGGACAAAAGACGCTGATGTAGAAGTATGAAACAATTTAAGGTGGGACAGATCTATGAGTTTTTTCGTAGGCTCTGGTAATGCTAGTGTTAAATATATCACATTTAAAGTGGTGGACAGGCTGCAATGAACAGCCGGGAGAATAAATAATCACAGATCTTTTGGAAACGGCAACTCCACAGCCTAGTCCCGAATAATTTAGTAGTATCAACAACAAAGCAAAACAGAGCAAAAAGACACCGGTGAGAAGCAGCAGCCAGATCGCGCACAGTGTACTCTCATCCGGAACCGGAAATAATACAATAATAGTAATGGAATAATTTTGGAAGTGTTATTGCCCAAGCTTGACCATATTGCTTCTTCTACTCAATGAATAAACTTCTTGTGGCTTGCTGTGAATTTCCCCTTGTAATAAATAAAGTTTATCTTATCTAATCTAATTCCATTTTGATCTGGGTGTCTGTGATCCTGTGAGGAGAAGGCTTATCTGATTGTAACAAGAATGTCTACCAAAAACAGACAATGCCTTTACATAAGACACATTTTATTAAAGCAACAAACTCTCATTTTAAAGTGGAGAACTGTTCAAGTACACTGATACACAGAACCTATATAAGGTACAGTATTCATCCCTTGGGAGTTTTGTGGTAGATATCAAACATATTAATTAAAGAAAGTGTAGATGCCCCAGAAGATGGTTGGGTGTCCTGCCTAGGATGGAGGTGGAGTTCTTACCTGGGCCGGGATGCCGTAATGGAAAGATGCACTAAATGGGGACAGTACCTGGTTGGGATGCCTTATGAGCTTTGTCTTGGGTGGGATGCCCAAAGATTACATGAACTGGCCAGAGAGCATGGCAGGGATCAGTTCATGCCCCACTTTAATATATGGCACTGTCCCTCATATAGAGTTCCAGTTTGGACACCTACAGGGTTGCAAAGGAGTTGGTGTTCGGAGGGATCTCCTGGAGGATCTCCCCGGCTTTCTCATAACCTGGAAGTGCTTCCAACTACCTATGTCTTGTCACTGGAAGTACTCCTGATAAGAGGCTGCACTGACTTGTCCAGACAAGTCAGAGCTTAGAGCGGAGATCGGCAATAGTCGACTGGAAGAGTAGTAGTGTGGTGGAGAGAGAGAGATGGAAGATGAAACACAGTGTTTAATTTTAGTACAAGGTATTTGTGTAATAAGACCCCTTTTATTTGAATCCGTAATGATGTTTGTGTGCTCATGTTTGGGGTTTGGTGCCCCCTACTCTTCACAAACTAAACTTATCCTGTACTAGGAAAAGTCTGGTAAACCTTTTTGAGTCAGTAATCAGGTTTGAGAAAGGCTATTCATTGCGGCTTTATTAATATTCAGCAAATGCTTGAATAGGGAGCATTCTTTATAGCAGTCTGTTACAGCATGGTCAGAATGATCAGAAAATCAAAGGATAGAAGTTCATTTTACACCAGATGATTTAGAAGTCTATTTTATTATATTCTGGTTCTTATATCCTTTGGGTTGTGCTATAACCCTTGAAATTTTTGTGTATGTAACAGCTGTCATTCTGGTGGTTTTATAGGACATCTGCTGATTTCGTAGTCATCGCTTAGTTATCTATCAGTTCATTTTGTGTATTACATCTTTGTCTTTGTTGTTGTTTCCTGATATGCTTGAACAGGTTTCTGACCATTATGCTATTTCTTTAAAATGAATGTTATGTTACCCTAAAATTATTCTCACACAATTTTCATTTTTCATTTTTATATTACGTAACATTGAATCACACTTTAATCTGGCTTTCTGTTAATGTCAAAGTGAAAACCTGTTCTTGCAATATGGTGTAAATTGAATTATTATATAAAGCACAAAATAATACAAGAGACCTAAATATTCACTGGTGCATCCACTTGATTTTAGAAGTCACATAGTTAGTTGAATGGAGATCACCTGTTGGGGGTTTCAAATGATTGCAGTATAAATGCATTTTACCTAGAAGGTCCATCTCGTGGTTAGTCAGTATTGTGGCCTAACCTACACAATGAAGATGAAAGAACACTCCAAGCAGATCCCTTGTAAGGTGATTAAAATGCACAAGTCTGGATTGATACAAGAAAATATCCAAGTCACTGAATATCACTTGGAGTCCAATTAAACATTAAGAAATGGAAAGAGTATGGCACAACTGTAGATATGCCCAGAGCAGGAAGTCCACAAAAACCTAAGTGGTCATGCAAGAAGAAAACTAGTGAGGGATGCCACCTAGAGATCTTTCAGAACTCTGAAGGACTTACAAACTGTAATGGTGAGCCAGAAGAGACAGGACTGTCAAGAGACTATACAAGGTACAGTATACTGGAGGGACTTGGGCATGCCACAACTGTTGCCCTGTGCTTCACCAGTCGCATCTTTATGGGGGAGTGGTGCAAAGTCAAGCAAAATGACACCTTTTATTGGCTAACTAAAAAGATTACAATATGCAAGCTTTCAAAAAATAACAATGCACATGACATTTTAGGTAGAATTTGCCAGAAAACACATGAGAGACTCTGGAGTTAGCTGGAAGAAGGTTTTTGGCCATCAGACTAAATGCCATGTTTTATTTAAGTCCAACAATGCATATTATCAAAAACACACCATCCCCACCATGAAGAATTGTGATTGCAACATCATGCTTTAAGGATGCTTCTCTGCTTGTAGTCCTTGGAATGCTTGTGAGGGTAGAGTGGAAAATGAATACAGCAAAATACAGGAGCATCTTTGAGGAAAACCTTGATATAGCCTGTAGAAGGCCATGCCTTGGGAGATTTGTTTTCCATCAAGACAATGACCCCAAGTGTAAATCTACACAGAAATGGTGTAAAAACAACAATGTTCATGTACTGGAGTAGGAGAGTCAGAATCCAGATCTCAGTCTTGACTGAGAATTAGTGGCTGGTCTTAAAAAAAGGCTGCAAATGCATAGTGTCCAGTTGAGCAAGGCTGACAGAGACTTGTGCACAGAGACTAAAGGCTGTCAGAGCGGCCAACGGTACATGTGGTAAATACTGACTTGAAAGAGGTGAATACTTACACAGCCACTTATTTTCTGTTTTATATTTGGAATTAATTTAGATTACTTTTCAGGGATCTATTTTTATTGAAACATTATCCTCAAGAGTCTCTCTGGCTCAGAATTCTTTGAAATATGATTAACCCCAAATGTGCCTTGAGATTTAGCTGTTATAATCCAATGTAGACCCTTAACCCCAAATAATCCTCGGGACAGTATTCTGCCATTTAGCGGATAAAAGAACATGCCTTAAAAATCATGAGTATTTCTTTGGTTTTGCCACTATAAGGTGTTTAACACATCAATATTCATGAGTGGGGCAGAGCATTCAACCAAAACACTACAGCGTATAAAACAAGAAGCTGTAAAGCCAGTTTTAGAACAAACTGAAACTGAATCTTTAGTTTAATCAAGTGATAGTGATGACAATGTGAATTGGTCATCAAACATTGATACAGATAGTAAATCTAATGCATACATCACTGTATGAGTGAGGTGCTGTGATATACCTGGTGAATTCAGTTACCTCTAGGTTTACGATGGTGTATATAGGTGCAAGGCAAAAGAGCAAAATGATTACAGTCAGTTAGAAGGACAAGAAAGATGTTGCCCCTAAGCACTGTTCATAATGCAGCAACTGTTGTTTGTGTTAGCGAAAATGTGAAAGTCACTAACCCTTTCATTGTGGTACCCTACGGTAATACAAGGGACATGTCAGTTGTGTGGATCAGGCACTGACATTTTACACTCTTTTGCAAGCAACAGAAAAAAATATAAGAAAGTTGTGCAAAGAAACACACTTCTACTGTCCCAATTGCAACACTTAGCTGTGCTGGTGACTGTTTCAAAACGTATCATGTGAAGGACGTTTCCTAAATCAGCATCAGTACAGCAGTGGACACTAAACATTCAATTTGTTTCTGCTGTATTTAGTTTGATATTTTGATATTCATGTGTTTCTGTTACACGTAAAATATTCATGTTTAAAAAAAAAAAAAAAAAAAAAAAAAATTCACAGTTTTTGATTTGTTTTTCGGGGATAGAACTTTAATTGAACCCCAGGGACTTTGGAGTCTTTTTCTGTTGATTAGTGTCACATAATCAAATTAATTCCATTTTGATTCAATGTAATGTAAAATTAATTGCATAAACACTCAAGGGGTTGCATTATTTTATACACTGTACTTTAAATCAGATAGGCAAAAGATCCGTGCTCCACAAAATATTAGAATTAATCTTTTCCTGGATTCCAATAAGAAAAGGTCCTACCTTGAATCACACTTCTTGTTTTTAATGGGCTGGGGATTGGGGGTGGGGGGCGGTGGCCTGGGGGGTTAGGGTAGAGGATTTTAGTTGAATGAGTTACCTACTTATGTTGTGCAAATTACATTTTTAAATAATTTTGGGGACATTTATCTGCTATCAATGTATCTTTTATCCTTGTTTACTTTTTTGTTTTGCATGTTTGTGTTTATAACATAGGTTACTGGAGTGAAGTCACTGCCCTTGGTTGTAGACATTGTTGGAGTATTTAATTGATTGTTCATGTTGTTATCAGTAAGTGCAGCTCCATGAAGCCTGTAAATCCATAGCCTAGCTTTACAGCTGCATAATATATATGTAAGCTACCCCATTAATCAGAAACTTTAAATATCAACAGATGCACTGGATTAGTATATTTGCAGTATGTTATGTTTCTGTTTCATAACACTTGTACCCTTGGTCTGTTCAGAGCTTCTTTGTTTTTTCTGCATATTTCCTGTGAGGAACTAGTTTACTCCCGTGATTCATAGACTTGTTTTTAGCTTGTTTGACAACTACTAATTGGTCTCCTATAAGCATGTTGAAAAATACCATTACAGAAACTTTGCTGCCTCACAAGTGTCTTGCTGTTGTTATGTGTGAGTGTTCTTTAGTCAAAAAGGGATATTTTGTATTTTTTCCCCAATATTCAAATACAAGAGTGCAAGGCAGGAAACCACGCTGGACATTGTGATTGTTCATCACTTAGAACATTTCTTAATACTGAGTCAGTTGACAGTTTTACCTAATAACTTCACGCGTTTTCCTTTGGGATTTGGGGTGAAGAGTAGGATATCTGTGCAAATACTGTACTTTTGGACAGTGACTGGATTGGCATTCAGATCTTTGCTTCAGCAGTGTTATCCACAGCATCTTTGCAAACCCTAAACTTCATAAATTTTAAATTTTTTTTTGAAGTTTTATTTGTTTTAAAAAAAATGAACATTTTTGGTTACTCATAATATTATATGTAAGTTCAGCAACTTTAACCATAATTTAATTCTTCTTGTGACCATGCCAATAATATCTGATAATGGTGATTGAGAATCTGTGCCAGTTCCCATCACTAGGAATGTGTACATGCAAAGTCATTGGATTAAATACATTATACTTTGAATCACATTTAACTACATGATTATTTTATAAATGAAGGTCATCTTAATCATAAATACTGTAGTATAAAGTAGAACACACTGCTGTCTTAGTGTTTGTAATTTATCTTCATTGAATGATTTTAATTTCCTTCTCATTGCAGTCAGTGTTATTTCATCTGTTCTACCTCTGATTTTATGTTAGTTGCGGTTTCACAGCAGAATTTGTCTGTCTGCCCCATTTTTGACCTTTCTGTGGAAATAATTTAATGTTTTTGAGTTTGAAGTTTTCCATTTTGTACAACAGATAGGTAAATATATTAGGGAATTATACATGGAAAAAGTATGGGAAGAAGGTTTTGCATATCTGATGAGACAGTGGAGAACTACTTACAGAAATGACTATGTCACGTACAGGGCTATTTTTAATTTCTTTGTCCTTGGAGTTGGTGGAATCAAACTGAGAAATTTCAAAAGCACTGAAGCACACAAGTGAGCCTTTGCAGTGGTAAATTAAGTCTATTCCTTCTCAACAGAACATTTTTGCTTGTGCAGGTGTTGGGAATTATGAGAATAGTTGTATGTGTTTGAATCTCTGTCAGAGGCAAGTGGTATGAACATGCCCTTGCAATTTTGTTGAAATTAGCAACATTTTATTGTAATTGTACTTATATACATAAGTTATGTATGTGTATAGTTAATTATCAACATATCAATTACTACTATCCATTCATTTTCTAAACCACTTAACCAGTTCAAGGTTGCATGGATAACTATGTAGCCATTATATTACGTTTGATATCAAATCTGTTCTCCTAAGAAAATAGTAGTGCTTTTGATAACATGCCAATGTAATTTAATCAGCTTTCTAACGTGTCTGTGAAATAAATTAATCTTGATTAATAATTGCCATAATTGGTTAGACTATAGTGTTAACCCAAATTTCTTCTGGTAAAATACAATGCAACTGTTTTCACTTTAGTATTTAAATGATTTATTGTGATGAGAAAATAGTAAATCAATTTGATAGGTTCTAATAAATTGGTTATATAGGACAGTATATTCTTTCTGGTTAGCCCTAGAATTCTGCTGTCATAAGAAAAAATGGAAAATCAGCATGAAAGAGCCAATTCTATTCAAACTCTGTGCTTTTACTGTTATGACTCAGTTCACTTAAAAATGGCAAAGTGTGAGGCCTCTAAAATTGAGCCTAAAACACAGGCCAGAACCCCAACTAACTAGCCCAAAAATAAATCTCACCCCATTTGAGGAGCCTGACCCTGGGAAAGCAGGAGGCTTCAGCCTACTAGGTCCTCAATAAAGAGAGCTTGCAGTGTTTCAGAATATCTCAACACATAGAAATATCTTACTATGGAGAGAAAAACGTAAAATACTCTGAAAGTAAGATTGTTCCAAATCAACGTTTTTTATAAAAGAACATGTATTTAACAAAATATAGCAATAGCTCAAAAAAATAAAAAGAAGCAAAGGAACTACCAACAAGTCAATCTGAAAGCAAACAAGTCCCAAACCAAAATCATTAAAGTCCTTTTAACAGAGCGAGAAAGAGTCGATGAAACCAGCAAATCTGAAGAAACAAAGCAATAGTCACAAAAGATTCAAAACTCCACTAAAGTGCATTCAGAGAACCACAAGGAATTTGCTCTTCCAACTTGATATTAAAGGTAGGGGACAGTTCTTTGCAGTGAGCAATTGGTGGCCCTGCCATCCATAAATTACAAGGAACATAGGAGAACAAAATTACTCACATAGAAATAAAATAATGAATAAAATCAAATTGACATAGAATACATAATTAGAGAAAAAAAATAACAGTATTAACATGGTTCTGAACAAAAAGGACACACAAAATAGAATTTTAATTTAAAGCATGGTAAGAACCCTGGCTTAAAGATATCATTTGATATGTTAGTGTACAGAATTATTCTTTGTATAAATCCCAGCTTTTACATGTAAGCTTGCGTATGGTGTTTTGCCACATTTCTTTATTACTGTGGATAAGATTCGGCTATTGGAATCATGGAAGAAATCTTTATTTTTATTATTCATTTTCAAATGCAACTTAAATGTTAAACAAGGACGTTTCTCAAGCACTATAGAATTCTATAACATGATTTTTTTATATTTAATTAGATGAATAGAAAAGTGAACAAATAAATTATTGTCAGTAATTATACAAATAATTCTGTAACAGGAAACGAAAATGTGTCTGATTTGCATATTTGTCTATCTAAGCATTATATATGCATGTGGTCTCCTTACTTTTTTTCATCACTGCATATATCTCTTTTTAACTGCGTTTTTTTTTTTTTTTTTTTTTTTTTTTGGGCAAACAGACACATCATAGCCAAGCTTCTTTAACAATAGGAATTTGTCTTGTTTAGGTGTATGGGGAAAATGTAAATGAAAGTAGAATCTGCTGCTTTGGAGAGTTGTTTAAATTTCGTCCCTTCACGAAAAAGACAGTGTAGATGAAAAGGGGCTCCAAAATAGCTTGAAGTTTGTGTTTAAAGATTGTCTTTTTTCTTTCCAGTTCTTTTTGATGTGCTAATAATACAAATTAGTTTTGAATTGGTACTAAATTTTTGACTTTGGTTTTAAAACCTGCTTTCGAACCTCAGTACTGTAGCTGTATGAATATGGTTCCAAAGCAAATAATAGTTAATTGGGTAACTCCAAAACCCCCATCTAACTCCAGCATCCCTGGTTCTACGTACCATCACTTTGCACTGTTTCCTCCTTTTTAGTCACAAACTCTAAATCACATCCAAGGCAATAGCGTAAGGAGATGGGGGCGGGGTTAATATGTGATTGGTCCCCTGTGAAGTCCCGATCTCACTGAAGCAATATGTGGTCCACTGTGAAGTTCTGACCATGTCAAAGCAATAAGGTAGGGGAATCTCCCATAAGGTTTGGATCACAGTGAAGCATGTATTTTTATTTTGTGAAGTCTGCGAAATGAATGGTTTTTTTTTTTTTTTTTTTTTTAAATGCAGTAGGAAGTGCTGGGGGTCCTGGAGAGGTGGGTTTGGATATTGGGGCTGGTTTAGTTGGGGGATTGAGAAGAAAGCTGACATTTACTTTCAGTACCAAAATATCTGAAATTCTGGTACCATACCATTTTAAAAAATTTGAGGTTTTCAGTACTTTGGAAGTACCAGTGTACCATGCAATCCTCAGATAAATAAAGCAGGAGTTTTGGCAGTTTATCATACTTTTCCCCACCATAGCTTCAATTGACAAAAGGTTCAGTTCCAAAACAAAAGTATGAATACAAAATTTGAATTTTAAAATTCCAGTAGTGTAAAATTCAGCAGTGATTACATCTTTGCACACAAGGGTTGACCAGATGTGAACCATTTTGACACCTTTTCTGTTTACATAACTCAGGATAAATGTGACTTTTGAAACCTCAGCTTTTATCCTATGTTAAATTTTAACCAGATGTGAACACTCCACGTCTTGACCATATGCAAACATAAAAAGGTTACTTTGTATTTTACTGGAATTAAAGAACGGGTATTAAACGTACTGAATATTATGTGCCGTCTCTCAGGATTCTTTTGTGATTACCATTTAATGGTCTGCTATCCTGATGCATCGTCCTATTACTCAGTTTGTTTATAGTTGTTAAGCTTGCTAATCATCCACAGCTAAGTGCTTTCTCTGCATTCATTTGCAGTTGTTCAAAAAACATCTCTTATAAGGATTTATTTGCCTGTTTACAAGCTTAAACTTTGTCAGTTTCAGAAAATGTGCGATTTTCCTCAAAAACTCTTTGGCTTTAATCATTGTTAATGTTTTTTTTCACAGGATGATCATGAAAGCTGTGCCTCCAGCTCAACCAACCGCAGCACTACAGAGAGTGTTAAATTAATGGCCAAGCCACGACGTGTCCAACAGGCACACCCCGTTGACCCTGATTTACCACCAGGTGAATGATAAAGAGTTTTTAGCAGTGAGCAATAAACTCAGTCAGTAAGAGCTTGGGATTCTGTTATTTGATTGCTGCTGAACAGCACATTTAAACTAATGTGCTAGTATTCTGATTGACTAATGTGGTTTGTGTTAAAGGAACACTTTAATATATTTTTTAACTTTTTTGATGGACTGGTGCATTATCTAGAACTACAGAAAGGTTTTACTACTAGATTTCATACTATTAGAGATAGTTTAAAAACATAATTGTGACCATTTTTGTAAATGTAGCTTTCCTTTATGTTTAAAAATATTTTTGCCTTCCTGAAAAAAGGCTATATGTTGAAAAGTTGAAAACTTTTTATAAGGGAAATTTCTGGTACAATGTGACTGGTTTGTTTAAGCATTTCATAACCTCCACTTTACTTCATTGCCTTATAGAGTATTTTGTGGTGTGGGGTAACCTTTAGGTGACTGAATCAAATTATGAGGGGCGTTCAAATATTAACAGGAATTTTTGAGCTGCATTTTATTTATTGAATACAATGAAATGACTTACACACTATTTTTCTATTTACTCTCCTGCTAGTGCAATACAATTTTTACAGCACTAAGGAATCTTCTTAATTCCAGAAGAGTAGAAGCCTTTTGATTGCATGGTGACCTATTCTTGCACAGCATCAATAATCTCATTCAACTTGAATTTCTTCCCTCCAAAAAATTCCTGAAGTGGACCGAAGAGATGATAGTCCCTCTCTGAATGACTTGCATCAATCATACACTCTAGACTGAGAACTCACCTCAAAGTGATTTTTAAGTCTTGAATAAATCTGAGATGGAATGACTCCTTCATTTGTCAAAAATTGAATAATAATGTGCTGTGCAACACTACTGTGTAGCTCCTGCTCTGACATGATGATTACAACTGAGAGGAAGGGGGGAAAGAGCAGCTAGCACTACTAACGACAAGTTAAAACATGCATGTGTTTGACCAATGAGTCTTGTCTGTCTTGCACTCTTTATAAGAACAGAGCATGAAAATTCCTGTTTATAATTGAACAGCCATCGTATTATACATTAACGTGGTATTCAGAGATTAGGACCGCAATTCAAGAGATATATACAACAGGAATAAATCTTCCTTTGACTTCTGCTTTTTGGCACTTAAGGTTCATTAGAAGGCCATATGTAAAGAGTTTTTGTAACGGTTTTAAATTATTTTTCTTGATTTTGTTTTTTTCCCATTGTTTAATCTGACTCAAAGTGTTTAGACCAGTGGCCTTCCCACTCAGTAAGAATTACAGCGACTGGCACACTATTAAAGAATAACAGTTGTTCAGTAATTAACCCTTTAACCTTCCCCATTCAATGTATATGAGTTCAGGTTCTAGCTCTATCAGACTGAATGGTATAAAAATTCTTTTTTTTGACAGCTATTGTGGTTTCATCTATAACTCAAAAATGTCTATGCCGGGTCAGTTAGAGAGTTAAAACTAACCCGTTGTGAGTGAGTTTGGATTAGTGCATCAACGTATGTGTTGATTCACAATTGTCTTCATAAGAACTAGTTGAAAGGTAGACTCTTTTTCTACTGATGGAGAGAATCTACTGTGCCTCTCTATTTTAATTAACTTACTAGAAAATCATTTCTTTTTGCTGATGGACACATGTCACATTTGTGAAAATGTACTTGCCAATACTAGCACCCTAGGTTATCATTGCACTTAACTGTAACCGTGCAGTCAAGATTTTTTTTCTACCCACCGTTCATTCCCACCTGAACAACACAGCCATACAAATTTAGAGCATCTTCTAAAATGTTATTTGTGTAGGATAAAACAGCAAGTAAACTAAAAAGGTTGAACAAAAGATTATCATGTTTACTTAAGGATTACATTAATGAATTCTTGCCAGGTTCTGAAGGAGTTCCGAAATTTACTCCAGAGACAAGTTCTGTCTATTGATCGATGGGTTGATCGATCCTTCGTCAGGTGCATTTGTACCAATTTTTCTTTAGGACTCCTAAAAAACAAATAGCAAAAAGAATATTTTATTGCGGATTTTGTGCCATTTGTATTAATTTATCTCAGCTTTTAAATTTTTCTGCATTTTTTTTCCTAAGCAATTTGTCCATATTTTTTAAATTTGCATATTTTTCTCGCTCATGGTACGTAAGTGCCCTGCCCATTGATTCTGTGAGAAAAAAAGATAAAAGTCAAAGTCAGGTATCTCTCAGAAAACATAAGTTTTATTAATGACACATAATTATCTAAGTCTATAACAACCTCTATATCTGCCAATCATGGTTGTACAAAAAATGCCCTTAACGGTGCAAGCTGTCGGGTTAACCTGTAATCCAGGGTGAAGTGGAAAAGGAGTTTTAATTTTGATTTTATTTTACCCTAAGTTCTTGTCTATAAGCCGCGGCTTATCTAAGGAAAAAAGTTGTGAAAATGAAAAAATAGAATATCGGCTTATACATAAGTCCGGCTTATACAGTAATCCCTCCTCCATCGCGGGGGTTGCGTTCCAGAGCCACCCGCGAAATAAGAAAATCCACGAAGTAGAAACCATATGTTTATATGGTTATTTTTATATTGTCATGCTTGGGTCACAGATTTGTGCAGAAACACAGGAGGTTGTAGAGAGACAGGAACGTTATTCAAACACTGCAAACAAACATTTGTCTCTTTTTCAAAAGTTTAAACTGTGCTCCATGACAAGACAGAGATGACAGTTCTGTCTCACAATTAAACGAGTGCAAACATATCTTCCTCTTCAAAGGTGTGTGTGTCAGGAGCACAGAATATCACATAGATAGAGAAAACAATCTCTAGCAAACAAATCAGTGGTGCTGTTTGGCTTTTAGGTATGCGAAGCACCGCGGCACAAAGCTGTTGAAGGCGGCAGCTCACACCCCCTCCGTCAGGAGCAGGAAGAGAGAGAGAGAGACAGAGACAGAGTTTGTTTTTCAGTCAAAAATCAATACGTGCCCTTCGAGCTTTTAAGTATGCGAAGCACTGTGCAGCATGTCTTTTCAGGAATCAGCTTTACAAAAGATAGCAACGTGAAGATAATCTTTCAGCAATTTTAGGCGAGCGTCCGTATCGTCAGGATCACAGATAGTCAGCGCAAGAGAGAGAGAAAAGTAAGCAATCTAGCTTCTCAGCCATCTGCCAATAGCGTCCCTTGTATGAAATCAACTGGGCAAACCAACTGAGGAAGCATGTACCAGAAATTAAAAGATCCATTGTCCGCAGAAATCCGCGAACCAGCAAAAAATCTGCGATATATATTTAAATATGCTTACATATAAAATCACAATTTAAATGACCGCTACGCGCGCGTGTTGACTCGGCGACGCCCAGAGCAGAAAGAACGCGCTCCGGCCGCTCCAACCGCACCATGCGGGGAGTGAGAGAGACGCCAATATCTCACACTTTCTCCCCCCTTAAAGAAATTAAATGGGTGCGAGTGAGACCACTGACCTCCCTCCCTTCTATTAGTTATAGGTTATAGTACGTTCGGCTTATCCATGAGTCCGGCTTAACTATGATATGATTTTATTTTAAAAATTCGTATGATTTTTGGTCTCCGGCTTATACATGAGTCTGGCTTATAGACAAGAACCTAGGGTACTTGTGATCTACAAGACCGATCGCACTGATTTTCTCAAAAAAATGTGTTAAATACTTGTATCATCAGCTGTGCAAAGCTTTGTGTAATTTGGTTTTATATTTTTGAAGTTATTAATATTTTTAAATTTTAACTGCCCAAGTTACAGAAGTTCCCCCATTTAAATCTATATTAAATGTTTCTGAACGTTTTGCTGGTTTGTGGCGAGCAGGAAAGGATCCATTAAGGTAGTGGCACTTCATCAAAAACTCTCAAGAGATAATGCATATTGGGATGGTTTTATGAATGCTTAGTGCCTGGTGGAACACTCCCTAGATTCTTCAGTTTTTATCGCTGTACTGTAGCTTGATTTTAATATTTACTTCCTTCTCAGAATATTATGTGATATGTTTAATTAGTGGAATATTGTCCAAGTAGTACTTTAGGGGGTGTAGTAACACAGTCTGTTCCAACTCTGTTTTAAGACAGACTGAGGGTTTTTAAGTAATCAACAGAAGTTGAGACACCTGTGCAAACTGATTACTTCAACTTGCAAAGCATAATTCAATTTAATTGCAGCAGAACATTAGTTGTTCCCTGAAGAAGGCCCATTTTTAATATTCTGATATTTCCTTTTTTTAATTTTTGCTATACTAAACTGTAAATTTAAACACCTGGCAGTTTACTGCTTACCCTTTTACCATGTTAAGTCATTCATTGAAACTAAGGTGTTCTAAAACTTTTGACTGGTAGTATAAGTGTGTGTTCTATAGTTAGTATAGTAGTAGTCACCCATGTTAATTATTATAAGACAACCAATAATCACAATCTCTACCCCTCAGCTTCAAGACAATCAGCAACCACTAGCACCAACCCTGTTTCAACTTCTATTAATATATTTCTGCGATTTGTGAGGTTATCCCCTAGGTGTAGTTTATATCTTTCAGTTTCTCCTTAAAGCACCAATAAATTATTCCGAATGTTAAGTAATATTTCTGAAGTTAAGGAAATGCGATCTGTCCATTTTCGTCTATTAATTTCCTCAACAACCCTCACAAGGAAAATGTGAGACATAAGGTGTAGGAACTAACCTTATTTTGAATTATGTAAAATATACATCTGAATATGTATTTGTGTGTGTTTGTTTGGTATTGAAACCCACTTGATTGATCTCAACTCTGCCACATTTTTATTTTTTATTTTCTACATTTCCCAGGCTGTGTTTTGTTCCCTCATTTATATAGGGCATCTCTGTAGTGTTATGTTTCATTCCAAAATATGATTGCTGCCCACAAGACAGGTAGTACTGAGTACTCCTTCTAGTACAAAACAAGGGAAAGTCTTGTGGTTCTTCTGATAGAATATTGCATAAATTCTGTGGTGCAGGGTAGAGATGGAAAATACTAAGATATATTTAATCTTTTTTTTTTTTTAATACAATGATCATATTTACAGCTATTGATTAATTGCTGTCAACATGTGCAATTAATGTGTTCATTTCTGCGACTAAATTTTTTTTTAAAGCAAATCCTAAATCTGGTCAATTTGACCACGCTTCATACACAATGATACTGCACCAAATGAGTCCAACTCTATTAGCGCTTGATCTTTTCCTGTTCTGCTTCTTGATAATGGTCTTCATCCACACACACACCAGTAGAGCCGCCACTTGTCCCTTGTAATCTGGGATTGTCCCTTACTGGAACAGAAAATACAGTGTACCATGTTAAATCAGTTAGAGACGTGATTTCACCTGTGTTTTCATACACATTGTTTCATACGGACCCTGTGATTATCAGAGGTGACTGTGTGCAGAGGGTACAGACCTATAAATACCTGGGAATGCAGCTGTATGATAAAACTGGACTGGACTGCCAATACTGATTCTCTGTGCAAGAGAGGACAGAGCAGACTATACTTCATTAGAAGGCTGGCGTCCTTCAACATCTGTAATAAGATGCTGCAGATGTTCTATCAGACGGTTGTGGAGAGCGCCCTCTTCTATGCGGTGGTGTACTGGGGAGGCAGCATAAAGAAGAGGGACACCTCACGCCTGGACAAACTGGTGAGGAAGGCAGGCTCTATTGTAGGCACGGAGCTGGACAGTTTGACATCCGTGGCAGAGCAACGGGCACTGAGCAGGCTCCTGTCAATCATGGAGAATCCACTGCATCCACTAAACAGTATCATCTCCAGACAGAGGAGCAGCTTCAGCGACAGACTGCTGTCACTGTCCTGCTCCACTGACAGACTGAGGAGATCGTTCCTCCCCCACATTCCACCTAGGGGGTTAAACGTTAACACTACACAAGGTTATTGACTGTTATACCTGCCTCGCACTCTCCACCTTGCATTTTTTAACTTGCACTGCATTTTTATCACTCTTTAATTAATACTGTTTTTTATCAGTATGCTGCTGCTGGAGTATGTGAATTTCCCCTTGGGGATTAATAAAGTGTCTGTCTGTCTGTCTAGATCTTCAAAGTGCAGAGAATAAAATGAGAACAATTAAAATCAAACTAGTTATACGAGTGGAGTAAATAAGTTTAATTTTCTTGTCACACTAACGGTGTAGGCAGATAAGTACAGTGTGCTGATTGAGATTGTGCATAAGCGTTCACATGTTCATGTTAAAAACAAAAAAGTCACATTGCCCAGTATAGCAGAATGTCCAGAACAATACGCTCCATGCAGTGATGTCTGCTAATGCAAGTTCACTCTTGAAACATAAGAGGCCGTTGAGGTATAGGTCTGACTGTGAGACAGAATGTCAGTGGGTAAGCCCTGTTCCTGGTGACAAATACGTTTGGTGTGGAGCTTTTTCATTTGCCCATGGAAGGATATCTTAATTTAAGCTGCACAGTGCAAGTGCTACCCATGTCTGAGCAGCTGAAGAGTACATAACACAGAGTGAAATTGTTTGATTACTTATATCTCACTTACACTTCCCCTAATACAGACATACTATGTTGTTGTTTAATTAATTGTACCTTACCTACAGTAGTCTACATTAGAATATATTATACTGGAACCAATAAAACTAGGCAATAATCAGTGGAAATTGGCCATGTTGATGTTTACATCCATTTAGGATGAAAGTAAAGATAGTTAGACTTATTTTATAATTCATAAATGATGCATTATCTGACTGTGTGCTATTTAAAACATCTAAACAAACAGCCCTCTCTGATACATAGTTAGATTTTTTTTCAGTCTATTCTTTTCTGTTTAAAATCATTATCTGTACTTATTTTCAATCTAATTAATGCCTTCTCTTATTCAGTTAACAGCTACTGAAATGACTCGTATATCACAGTTATGCACAATCTAAGCAATAACAGTGCTGATTGTGCACAAAAGCTGAACCATAATTTTATGTTGCTGTTTTTTTAAATATTTAATTCTTAGTTTAATTGTTCGTGCTTTTGGTATATTGTCTTAGCAGTCTTAACCATACATATTGGTTTTCCCAAATATTATAGCAACCGACAGGGGATGGGGTATTTGGTGATCCTTGTTTCTCTTATACAAAACCGTTCAATAAACTAGCTGAAATAATCTGCATAGACAAGAGGTCATTAAAATCTATTTTTTATTAGAAATTAATCACTGATTTATTTGTTTTATAGAAAAAAAATAATATGTCTGAAGGATTTTAATCAAACAGCAGCCCTAGAGATATTTATACATTTTACATAAGATATATTTCTCAGATTCACTTAATCTGAATCAGGGTTGTTTATAGCTGGAGCATGCTTTGAAGCATCAATTGTAAGGTAGAAATCAACCCAGGAAAGGGTATCAATTCGGTGTAGGGCCCACTGACACATTACCACACTCAACATGGAGCCAGTTTAGATTCTCTAGTTAGCCTAACTCTCACATCTTTGGGATGTCTGAGGAAAACTGGAATACATGGAGAAAGAATCTTTGCAGAAGCAGGGACAGCTCTTCCAGACAATGGCAAGGTGAAGGAATTGAACCCAGTATGTGGCAGCACTAACCACTGTGCAACCTATTTTTACCCATTTTAAAATTTTCTATTACATTATTAAATAGATGACTGCTCTTTTATGCACAATAGACCACATTTTGCTATCCATCAAATTAAAAATATAATTTATTGTAAAAATGATATAGCATCGTGAGAAAGTATTTTTCCCAAGTACCTTTAACTGTCATCAGATCATGTTCTGAGTTGAAATGCTATCTAACTCATTTATGGGAACTGGAGAGAGAAAAAAAAAAAATTTGTTGTATTTCATTTGTTCTGGTGCGTCTGTTATTGTTGATGTGTAATGTAAAGTTTTTTTAATAGTGTGAAATATTATATAATAGAAATAGAAATTCAGTCCTTCATGTGTCAGTTTTGCAGTATGGACAACAACATGCTGCAAACCTTTGTTTTTAATTTGAACAAACTTTATCTGACATTTATTATTATATGTAAATCATTCACATTTCTTCATGTTGCATGGTATAGACACAGTAGCCTGCAGTTTGTTGTTTTCACTTTTTTCATTACCACTGAAAGAATCCAGATGTTTCATGGTAAAGTCTACATTTGACTAGTTATACAATGTACCTGCTGTTCATGGTGCCAGGGAGTGGCTGTGTGCTGCATGCTGGTCAGACAAGCAAGTAAGAGCAAGTCACTGCTTTGCCTTATTTTCAATCATAATGCTATTTATTTATTTGTGCATTTTTCTCATAACATGCTTTGAAATGGCAGCCATCAGTAAAGATAAAATCTAGTTTAATTATGTGTTAATTGAGTCAACTGCATAAATTAGTATATTGTTTTACTGTGGGCTGCTGTTGTAGTCAATTCATCAAGTTCAACTTATGTCTGATGTTTTGAAGCTTAGGTTCTTACTGTCAATGCTTTTATGCCATTCTTAGAATGGCATTTCGTATTCTTTATGTGAAATTAAGCTTCTCAGGTAGCATGTTTTTCAGGAACATCATCAATAGAAGTCTACTTTACAAAGAATTTTTTAATAGCCTATAATATTACAACTTACAGGTTAATGTTTTGAAATTTGGCTCATGTAAATTAAACTGTTGTAAAGTTTTATTTTGTATATGAAAAAAGAAATCCAATATCTTCTATATTTTCTGCATAGGTCCTAGTTGTCCTATTTATCACTGTCTTGTGTGAGAATTACTTAATTTTGGTATTCCTGAGGCAGGTGAATGCTATGTGTTATTTTATTTATATGTTTGTTGTTATTTAAATTAACTTTGCTGTGCTTGTGGCGAAAAACAGTGGAGTTTTTCACCTTTTGTTCACCAGACTTTTCCAGCTATCATCTAATAGTACTTTTGTCTTACATATTTGTTCAAATACACTGTACTGCTTATCACATAGCACTGGAAAAGTAATTACTTGTTTTTGTTTGCTTGGAATAATTACCACTATGAGTTCTTAGCTCACAGTCTGTTACTTACAGTAAAAAACTCTATATTTGTTTAACATTATTGCTATCTTTTTATCTTTATTTAGTCTTGTTTACATCTTCCTGTAGTGGAGTTGGTAGCCTGATATAGATGAAAAGGTCTTGAACAAGCAAAAGATTCTAGACTTATGTTTAAACAGCTTGATTTTTATGTTGACTGTTGTAAAGGTAAATATTAAAAGCTGGATAAAATGGCAAGTTAGGTGCAGGTTATAATTTGAAAGAATATGTGTGAAGGATGTTAGATTTGATTTCCTGATATGAGTTTAACATGCAGACTATTAACACTAGAATCCCTGAAACTTACGAAAATATTTGTAATGCCAGGCCACCTTAAATTCCCTTGCACCTCCTCATCAGCATCTTTGTTTTGCAAATGTGTCAATCAGCACTGGTAGCAGGCAGCCTGCTCACTTATCCCTCACCAAGGCAGCTGAAGTCAAGTCAGATGCAAAATTCTCACAGATGAAGTCTGCTTATCTGGGAGTTAGGTGTCTGTAATTGTGTTGGGTAAATAATGTATTGTTACAGGTAGTCCCCAGGTTACGGACATCCGACCTACGACTTACGAATGAGGACACAGCAGCGACGCATGCGCCTCAGTAACTGCCGCTCCGTCATCTTCGGCCTGGCGATGCTGCAAGTGGTGACTGTAGGGGGGCGATTTCGCTGCTCGTGCAGTGTAGTGTCCCTCGGGCGGTTCCCAGCAGCAAGTGGTGACCCATGGTCCGTAGTCATCGGGGCCACAGCTATCACTTGTGTGCAGGACAATGGTTCGCTGCCCGCCCACTACGCCACCGCAGCTACTGCTTCTGACTGGACGCAGGCTGGATGGAGCGGAAGGGTGCGTTTCACTGCCCGCCCAGCACACATGGCTGGTAATGCTGCAAGCGGTGACCTGGTTGTGGCTGAACGGGGCGGCGGGGGTAGCACTGTAGTGTGCCTTGGATGGCTGCCTGTTAACTTGGGGTTGGGTGATTCACTACCTGCCTTTGGCTGCACCGTGTTTGATCTCAGTGGGCGGATGTTGTAGGTAGCATACTGTAGTGGGGGTGACTGTGAGGTGGGCTGGTGATGAACCCCCCCTCACCACCCCCAGTCATTCTCAATAGCAGGCCTGCTTGTACTGATACGCACATAGCACAAGTTGTCTCTTGTCAGTACATCAGTGTTGACGGGTGCCTTCCTGCTGTGATAGCGTGCACTGTATAGTGCTATGCAAAAGAGCTCATCTTAACCTTTTGTCTTCACCCTTCAAGAATGTCTCTGAAACACAAATCTGATGCAAGTGCTGGTGATACAGTAAAGAAGAGAAAAACCATCACCATTGAAAATAAAGTAGAAATAATAAAAAGGTCAGAGAGAGGTTAAACTCCATCATTCATTGGCAAAGCACTTGGTTACAGTCGGTCAACAATAGCATTTATTAAAATAATGTACCTGTTCCGACTTACATACAAATTCAACTTAAGTACAAACCTACAGTCCCTATCTCGTACATAACCTGGGGACTGCCTGTATTTGGAATACATACATTTCATGTGTGTTCCATGTCTACAACAATCTGTATGTATAGATAGATAGATAGATACTTTATTACTCCAGCAGCAGCATACTGATATAAAAAAAACAAACAAAAAAAAAAACAATATTAAATTAAAGAGTAATAAAACTGTAGGTAAAAACAGACAATAACTTTGAATAATGTTAATGTTTAACCCCCCCCCCCGGGTGGAATTGAAGAGTCGCATAGTTTGGAGGAGGAACAATCTCCTTAGTCTGTCAGTGGAGCAGGACGGTGACAGCAGTCTGTCGCTGAAGCAGCTCCTCTGTCTGGAGATGACACTGTTTAGTGGATGCAGTGGATTCTCCACAATTGATAGGAGCCTGCTGAGCGCCCGTCACTCTGCCACGGAAGTCAAACTGTCCAGCTCCATGCCTACAATAGAGCCTGCCTTCCTCACCAGTTTATCCAGGCGTGAGGCGTCCCTCTTCTTTATACTGCCTCCCCAGCACACCACTGCGTAGAAGAGGGCATTCGCCACAACCGTCTGGTAGAACAACTGCAGCATCTTATTGCAGATGTTGAAGGACGCCAGTCTTCTAAGGAAGTATAACCGGCTCTGTCCTCTCTTGCACAGAGAATCAGTATTGGCAGTCCAGTCCAATTTATCATCCAGCTGCACTCCCAGGTATTTATAGGTCTTTACCCTCTGCACACAGTTACCTCTGATGAACACGGGGTCCAGATGGGGCCTGGGCCTCCTAAAATCCACCACCAGCTCCTTGGTTTTGCTGGTGTTCAGGTGTAGGTGGTTTGAGTTGCACCATTTAACAAAGTCCTTGATGAGGTTCCTATACTCCTCCTCCTGCCCACTCCTGATGCAGCCCACGATAGCAGTGTCGTCAGCGAACTTTTGCACATGGCAGGACTCCGAGTTATATTGGAAGTCCAATGTACAGGTGCTGGTCATAAAATTAGAATATCATGACAAAGTTGATTTTATTTCAGTAATTCCATTCAAAAAGTGAAACTTGTATATTAGTTTCATTCATTACACACAGACTGATGTATTTCAAATGTTTATTTCTTTTAATTTTGATGATTATAACTGACAACTAATGAAAGTCCCAAATTCAGTATCTCGGAAAATTAGAATATCAATTAAGACCAATGCAAAAAAAGGATTTTTAGAAATGTTGGCCAACTGAAAGGTATGAACATGAAAAGTGTGAGCATGTACAGCACTCAATATTTAGTTGGGGCTCCTTTGGCCTGGATTACTGCAGCAATGCGGCGTGGCATGGAGTCGATCAGTCTGTGGCACTGCTCAGGTGTTATGAGAGCCCATGTTGCTCTGATAGTGGCCTTCAGCTCTTCTGAATTGTTGGGTCTGGCGTATTGCATCTTCCTCTTCACAATACCCCATAGATTTTCTATGGGGTTAAGGTCAGGCGAATTTGCTGGCCAATCAAGAACAAGGATACCATGGTCCTTAAACCAGGTACTGGTAGCTTTGGCACTGTGTGCAGGTGCCAGGTCCTGTTGGAAAATGAAATCTGCATCTCCATAAAGTTCATCAGCAGCAGGAAGCATGAAGTGCTCTAAGACTTCCTGGTAGATGGCTGCGTTGACCTTGGACCTCAGAAAACACAATGGACCAACACCAGCAGATGACATGGCACCCCAAACCATCACTGACTGTGGAAACTTTACACTGGACCTCAAGCAACGTGGATTCTGTGCCTCTCCTCTCTTCCTCCAGACTCTGGGACCTTGATTTCCAAAGGAAATGCAAAATTTACTTTCATCAGAGAACATAACTTTGGACCACTCAGCAGCAGTCCAAAAGCGAGACGCTTCTGACGCTGTCTCTTGTTCAAGAGTGGCTTGACACAAGGAATGCGACAGCTGAAACCCATGCCTTGCATACATCTGTGCGTGGTGGTTCTTGAAGCACTGACTCCAGCTGCAGTCCACTCTTTGTGAATCTCCCCCACATTTTTGAATGGGTTTTGTTTCACAATCCTCTCCAGGGTGCGGTTATCCCTATTGCTTGTACACTTTTTTCTACCACATCTTGTCCTTCCCTTCGCCTCTCTATTAATGTGCTTGGACACAGCTTTGTGAACAGCCAGCCTCTTTAGCAATGACCTTTTGAGTCTTGCCCTCCTTGTGCAAGGTGTCAATGGTCGTCTTTTGGACAACTGTCAAGTCAGCAGTCTTCCCCATGATTGTGTAGCCTACAGAACTCGACTGAGAGACCATTTAAAGGCTTTTGCAGGTGTTTTGAGTTAATTAGCTGATTAGAGTGTGGCACCAGGTGCCTTCAATATTGAACCTTTTCACAATATTCTAATTTTCCGAGATACTGAATTTGGGACTTTCATTAGTTGTCAGTTATAATCATCAAAATTTAAAGAAATAAACATTTGAAATACATCAGTCTGTGTGTAATGAATGAATCTAATATACAAGTTTCACTTTTTGAATGGAATTACTGAAATAAATCAACTTTGTCATGATATTCTAATTTTATGACCAGCACCTGTATATAGGCTGAACAGGACCGGAGAAAGTACAGTCCCCTGCGGCACTCCTGTGTTGTGGACCACAATGTCAGACCTGCAGTTCCTGAGACGCACATACTGAGGTCTGTTTGTAAGATAGTCCACGATCCATGCCACTAGGTATGAATCTACTCCCATCTCTGTCAGCTTGTCCCTTAGGAGCAGAGAATGGCTGACAGGAAATGCGAGGCAAAAGATGTTGAACACATAACTAAAACAAACTTTTTTCATATTATAGTAATGACAAAATGCTGACATGAAGTGTATAATGTGTGAAGTCTGAAGTCAAAATATCAAATACACTTTCACAAAAAGTATATCAAAACAAGTGTGCTTTTTATTCAAGAATTTAACCAAAGAAAAAGAAACTTCAATTTCCATGTTGCTGTCAATATGTAAAAACCGAATCCCAAATATCAATCGACACAAAGTATACATGTCCCCTTGATTGGTGCAGAGATAAGAACTGCTATTTCATAATCAATAGCTTGTGGGTTCGATTCTGGATTTCTCTCCCTGCATTTACAGTTTTGAGTAGTGAGCTGCTATTATTATTACTATTATGAAAAATTTAAATTAACTCCTGCTAATCAATTACAGAGTGAAAATCAGGTCACTCTTGCATGAGAATTTGATTCACTACTGATTGGATACTTTTTTTCTTCCTGGAATGCCAAGGGGCTTACAAAGAGTGCTTTGTGAATGCTAATCCAGTACTTCACTATATTCTTCCGACCTTTAATGTGTTACAGCACTTTAATATAATCACAGATGTTAGTTTATCTTGTTTCAAAGTCCTATAATGGGCTTGTCAAATACTCATTGTACTAGAGGCAGGGCAGAGTAATTACCTTGTGGAAGCCAGGCAAATTTGTACTACATTTCACTGCTCATTGTATTTTTTAAAGGTTATTGAAAGACACTTGAAAATGTTCTATCACCAGATCAACAGTTGTTCCACCATAGAAGTTTGACATGGATCAAATCATTGCCTTAATTACATTCATTGTTAATAGTTTCTAACAAAAGATGAAGGCAGAAGCTGTGTTCCTGGACCTGATGCCAGTCTATGACAAAATATTGCATTCTCTCAAAAATTCAAGGTCCACGCCAGTGCCAACAAGATCAAGTACACCATTTTTTAATATTAAGGATGTAGTCCATATTAGTTAAATGATCTAAAAGGCCCATGTAACTGATTAATGTCATACTGATATGCTTTGAATTTTGCCGAGGTGAATTAGGGAAAAGCAATGCAGAAACCTTCAGCCATTCTTTTTCAGGTTAATGACATTATCTTAAAGGCTGCTTTTGAGAAACTGAGAATTTAAAGAGATACTACAGTCACCCTGTTCCACACACAAAGTCCTGTGTGATTGCCTCTTATTCCCTGATCTGAGGAGCTAAGTTATTGAGATGCCTTATGTTAAGTCAGCTATAAAGAGTGGTTGCACAAGAAGGTGAAAGTTTTTTCAGTGGTATAGAAAAGCTTTAATAATGAGGATTACTTTGAAAATTAAAATGTGTTTGATTTGACTAGTGTTTCTCTTAACAGTCCAGGCTCAAATCTTTTTGATTACGGTACCATCAGATAACTTTGACATTTTCATTGAAAGCACATTTTGATCCTAGAATTCAAGTGTACATTGAAATACTGTTTGTTATATAACATCTTAAGTCTGTTCTTTTAAAATTGTTTACATTTTTTTCCTTTTTCTTTTTTTCTTTATTTCTTTAACTTTGTTTTTACTTTTGTTGCAGCCATATGTGTGTGCATATTTGCTTTCAGAGTTACAAAAACACCAGCAATTACAGCCCAATTGTGCTTTAAATTTTAACATGTTGCTTAAATTTAGACTCTTGTCCTGTGGCAAAAAATAAAGTTACTTCATATGACATGAGTTACTTGTTGCAGGAATCTAGATTCCCAGAATAATTCCACCTTAGGCTGTCTCAGAAATGTTTTTTGGTTGCCAGTTGTTTGTGGTGAGCATTTTTGGCCACTTGTGTTTGCTAACAGTTGTGGTTTTCAAAATACCTACAGTGTATAAAACTAAACACATGCAGCAGCTTACTGGACTTGAATTTACTCACCAAGGCTAAGAGAAGTGCCACATCTGTTTCCACAAGGAAAAAAGTTGCTCTGTCTTTGCATTTTATTATGGTTATAAATAGAAATGTGTTATTTTACTCAAATATCTTTATTCTTTATTTCCCTTCTGAATCACAATAACCAGATAAAGGTAGGCCAATTCTCCTAGTATAGTGTGCTTACTTTTTTTTAATCCTTTCTTTCCTCACAACCTGAAAAACATATTGCAGGAGTCATAAGTCTTATGATGTTCTTTGAATCTCCTTAGCTTCACACCTAAATATAACTTTCACTGTTTATGAACCTCTACTGTCAGTACAGTTGATAATGCAGATCAGGGCTATGGTTTCATGTTTTAGAACATGGGTGGACCTAGTTGTCTAGAATGTACATCAACCATGTGTAGACTTCTAAAACAAGAAACTAGTTTGGTATAGGTTTGTATTTCTTCGCTTACTTAATTGCTGCACTTAATATACCAGACACTATGTATAAATACTACAGTTATAAGCAGTTGCCTCCTTTACTGGAGTCTCTCAAAAATTAAAGATATTTTGTAAAGTAAAATGGATACATACATTTCCAATATCTGTGCAGTCTCTAGAAATGATCAGTTCACCGTTTCTATGTAGATATATTTTTAAGCATTTATTTTACCTTTATTCTGTTGGCTATCATTGGGCTATTTTTTGTTTACAATCAAACTTCATTTAACAACAACTTGGCAGTTTTCTCTTTCATTTTAAGCCTTAACAGAGGATAACCACAGCACTGTAAAAACTCTTACTGTTTAACAAAAATCTTATTCATGCCAACTGAAGATATTGCCATTATTTGCTTGATTGCCAACAGAAATGATGCAGGGATAAAAGATGTAGCATATGATGAAATAACATCAACCTCTCTTAAAGTCAGCAAAACAAAAGAACATGTCATCTTCATAAAGTAAGGAGAGTGTCACATTCCAGTTTATTTTATTTAGGCTGCCTTTATTATTTTCTATGACATGAAAAAATCAAAGAAGGGTAAAGTGTAAATAATGGTGGAGTGAGGTTTACATCATCTACCCAGTTTAATGAGATGTTGGAGATAATTGGATTAACTCTTTTCTAGACTTGTATTGTGCTTTCACATTATATAGGAGATGAAAGACGTATACATTAAAAGCCAGCATTTTGAAGCTAGTTTACAAGATACTTCAGAAAGAGCCACAATTTGGAACATGGCCAAAAGCTGGATATTGATGAACCTGGTGCCACTGTTGACCCACATTTCCAGCTCAAGTGGTTTGGTTATCATCTTCATCCTTGACTCCAACAGGATAAACTTACAGATTGTGAAAACTGTGCCAGTAGAAATAATCTGAGAATTCTAGGGCTCACAAAGAGAATCCAAGATGGAAACTCCACTAAACTCATACCAGCATTCTGCCTTTTTTTGGTTTTGCACTTTCTAACTCTCTTCACTCCTGATCCAGAAATATATATTTTTGTCCTCAGTGCACAGAACCACACCCCTTGTGCCATCCTTAATTTAGTATGTCTGTTTGCTCAGCTTCTCTTATCTTTGGTAGTTGTATGTAGCACTCATAAACTGTGAATAAAATATGTCATTAATTGACAAGGAGTATTAAGTAAAACCCCTTATAAACAAGAACACTTTTAAGTCAACTCTTTGTATTTCTGGGATAGCAATATATTAAAAGCCCAAAATGGGTTCAGCAATAACATGTTAAAAGCAGGTTAGCCTTTGCCCTCTGTTTCTGAAGAGACAATCCCAGTCCTGATATGTTTAACGAGAAAAATAAATCAAAAGTCACTCTCATTTTGAATTTAAGAGTTAATTAGATGACTATCACATCTACTTTTAACATAATCAGCACATAAAACCAAGCCCCTAAATAGTCATGAGAGCTTTGTGAACAAAAGTCCGATTATAATAGTTCCTTGCATGTATTAAAATTTCCAAAGAGAAATAGATTATAGTCATGCGCTGATTTACAACTTGAGGTGATTCACGCTTATGGTTGAGGGCCAAAGGAACATAACACAGTAATAATGTTCTAGAAATTGTCAAAACCAGCCACAATCATAAATGTTCAGTTATTATTAATATTTCATAGGGTCTCATATTTTTTCTGATTCATGCACGGCTCTTTAAGGTTTGTTTTGATCACTGCTGTTCTATGTTGCTAATTCTGATGTGTTTGATCCACACCACCTTCCTTAAACCAGAATTTCTTGATCTTTATGGTTCCGCCCCCCAGTTTCGCCTTTTTACATTCATTGAAGGCCCACTACAGGAATTGCAAATATCTCCCTTGGTGAAATAAGAGTGATTGGTATCACAATTGGTTAAAAAAGCTCATTTAGAAGCACGGGAAACATATCATGCGGCGCCGACTATTTCTTTGATGACCCATTTGCGAACCAACAATGGCAACCCATAACCCAGTGGTTAATAAACACTGGCTTATGTGACCCACTCATGAACAGTGATGCCAGCCTGTGTCCCACTGACAGCACAATCAAGTAGTTGAGAAACACTGCCTTTTGCCTTATACAAACCCAGCATGTGGCTGCCAACATGTGAAAACTGGTTTGTGCTACTCCTTCCTGGTAGTTAAAGTATGCATACTGGTGACTCCCACCAGATCCACAGATCCTCGGTTGCAATGACCTGTGACTGACATTCGGCCAATTTAACATATAGTCAAATAGCTGGTCTCAGATGGAGCTGCACATAGGTGCATGACTGTAGAGGCAGTGGCCTGGCAAACTTATTTTTGAACAATATATTCTTGCCAGATTTTGGAGAATCTTTCCACTGTTCCTCTCAAAGAAAATTGTATCCAGTACTATCTGATTATTAACAATTTTTTTTCTGTCAAAATGGTCATTGTTTAGGACAATCCCAAAACACATGTTCTAGCAAGGGCATTGCTTGATGATGTCATTCACAACTAGGGTCTTTGCATAGTCTTGATCTTGAGTGATGTATGCAGTGTACTGTTTTAATTAGAATTACACCATTCTTGGCACATATTGAAGAATAGTGTATTTTTTGATTCTCTATTATTATTGCCACCTAGTACTTTTCTCCTACAGCAATTTTTTATTGTGTCTCTGTGAAGACTTCTTGTGTTCTTAAACTCTTGCTTCACAGTGGGTATGGAAAGTATTCAGACCCCCTTCAATTTTTCACTCTTTGTCATATTGCAGCCATTTGCTAAAATCATTTAAATTAATTTTTTCCCTCATTAATGTACACACAGCACCCCATATTGACAGACAAAAAAAAAGAATTTTTGAAATTGTTGCAGATTTATTAAAAAAGAAACTGAAATATCACATGGTCCTAAGTATTCAGACCCTTTGCTCAGTATTTAGTAGAAGCACCCTTTTGAGCTAATACAGCCATGAGTCTTCTTGGGAAAGATGCAACAAGTTTTTCACACCTGGATTTGGGGATCCTCTGCCATTCCTTTTTGCAGATCCCCTCCAGTTCTGTCAGGTTGGATGGTAAACGTTGGTGGACAGCCATTTTTAGGTCTCTGCAGAGATGGTCAATTGGGTTTAAGTCAGGGCTCTGGCTGGGCCATTCAAGAACAGTCACAGAGTTGTTGTGAAGCCACTCCTTCGTTATTTTAGCTGTGTGCTTAGGGTCATTGTCTTGTTGGAAGGTAAACCTTCGGCCCAGTCTAAGGTCCTTAGCACTCTGGAGAAGGTTTTGTCCAGGATATCCCTGTACTTGGCCGCATTCATCTTTCCCTCGATTGCAACCAGTCGTCCTGTCCCTGCAGCTGAAAAACACCCCCACAGCATGATGCTGCCACCGCCATGCTTCACTGTGGGTACTGTATTGGACAAGTGATGAGCAGTGCCTGGTTGTCTCCACACATACCGCTTAGAATTAAGGCCAAAAAGTTCTATCTTGGTCTCATCAGACCAGAGAATCTTATTTCTCACCATCTCAGAGTCCTTTAGGTGTCTTTTAGCAAACTCCATGCGGGCTGTCATGTGTCTTGCACTGAGGAGAGGCTTCCGACAGGCCACTCTGCCATAAAGCCCTGACTGGTGGAGGGCTGCAGTGATGGTTGACTTTCTACAACTTTCTCCCATCTCCTGACTGCATCTCTGGAGCTCAGCCAAAGTGATCTTTGGGTTCTTCTTTACCTCTCTCACCAAGGCTATTCTCCTCCGGTAGCTCAGCTTGGCCGGACGGCCAGCTCTAGGAAGGGTTCTGGTCATCCCAAACGTCTTCCATTTAAGGATTATGGAGGCCACTGTGCTCTTGGGAACCTTAAGTGCAGCAGAAATTTTTTTGTAACCTTGGCCAGATCTGTGCCTTGCCACAATTCTGTCTCTGAGCTCTTCAGGCAGTTCCTTTGACCTCATGATTCTCATTTGCTCTGACATGCATTGTGAGCTGTAAGGTCTTATATAGACAGGTGTGTGGCTTTCCTAATCAAGTCCAACCAGTATAATCAAACACAGCTGGACTCAAATGAAGGTGATCTCAAGGATGATCAGAAGAAATGGAAAGCACCTGAGTTAAATATATGAGTGTCACAGCAAAGGGTCTGAATACTTAGGACCATGTGATATTTCAGTTTTTCTTTTTTAATAAATCTGCAACAATTTCAAAAATTCTTTTTTGTCTGTCAATATGAACAACAACAACAACAACATTTATTTATATAGCACATTTTCATACAAAAAGTAGCTCAAAGTGCTTTACATAATGAAGAGAAGAAAAATAAAAGACAAAATAAGAAATTAATATAAGACAACATTAATTAACATAGAAAGGAGTAAGGTCCGATGGCCAGGGTGGACAGAAAAAGAAAAAAAAAACTCCAGAAGGCTGGAGAAAAAAAAAAAAAAAAAAAAAAATATGGGGTGCTGTGTGTACATTAATGAGGGAAAAACTAAACTAAAATGATTTTAGCAAATGCTGCGGTGGGTTGGCACCCTGCCCGGGATTGGTTCCTGTCTTGTGCCCTGTGTTGGCTGGGATTGGCTCCAGCAGACCCCCGTGACCCTGTGTTCGGATTCAACGGGTTGGAAAATGGATGGATGGATTTTAGCAAATGGCTGCAATATGACAAAGAGTGAAAAATTGAAGAGGGTCTGAATACTTTCCGTACCCACTGTATAGCCTTTGCCTTCTTGGAAGATTATTGTGCAATTGTGTTGCCTTTTGTGACTGTGTCTTGGCTTTTTAGAAATATATATGTGAAAAGAATCATTTATTTTTTCGCTGTGTTCTTTAGTAGTCTACTTGGAGTACCTAACAGTACATGAAGTTAAGCTAATGGCAGAAGAGTCCAACTGCTTGTGAACTGTGTTCAGACTTTCTGCAGATGTTACAAAGAACACTGAATAGCTAGCCATCTGGCAAGTCTGCCATTTTAAATGAAATAAAGGTCCTGTGGACAAATAAAAAATATTTCTGAATTGTTACAAGCTTTCAGCATTGTTTGAGCTATGTAACTTACTCAATGACAGACTTAATTCATTTTATACCACAGGTAATTATAAATTAGTGCCTCAAAAATGTGTTTAAATAGTATATGGGTTAAAAAAAACATAATTGAATATATTTATTTCAAGTGTTTGACTTTTTAATTTTTTTAATTTTTCTTTGTTTTGAGAAGCTTATTAATTGGCTAATAATTTCCTTATACAGGAAAACAAGAATATAAAAAGTATTGTATTTCCTTTCCTGTATTACACTGGTGAGAGTATTGTAGTGTATGGGGAACACATAAAATAGTTCAGTTTTCCAGTTTTTTTTATGATTGCAGAGTTTTTAAGTATATTTCTTCCCAATGGACTACTGTGCAGATGCTTGGTAATGTTAACTACCAAGACTGAAATCTGCAAGTTTTATTAAAGAGGCTTTGGTTTGTTTGACTTGTTTGTTGGTCTCCTTTCATGCTATACTTAAATTGATAGTTTTATTGTTGTTCTACTTAAATCGATTAAACAATGATTATTCAGATTCTGACAAGTACTGTATTACTCATGTTTTATTGAAATTAAGGAACATATATTACACTTAAACATGTTTTAAAGCAAATCATTGAAATTAACAGTACTTTAGAGAAATGTATTGATGGCATTGGCCCTGTTTTGTAAAAATTTATAGCGGTATATTTCTAGATTTTATTACTTAAACTCCCTTGTCTATAAAAACTAAGTCATTTCATTTTTTTGTTAATGACCTTACAGTGTTCTTTATTTTTTATAAGCTTCTGTTTTTTGTAGGATGACAAACTTTTGACTATACAATAAATACAACGTTCCTTGATAGGAAAAATCATTTCCGTAGTATGAAGTTAAATAAATTTAAATTCCAAGTTGTATACTTGAACTCTTTCATTTCCTTAATAAAATGTTTACAACACTTATCATTATTTATTTTCTTTTATACAGCATATTAATTTACTTTCATGATAAGATATATTGAAAGACATTGGCATAGTTATCCAAGCAATCTCACAGCACACACTGGTGAGATTCCCTGCTGTTGTACCTTTGTAGCAGACAGTGAGGCGCAGTGGTTAAGTCTTTGGACTTCAAACTCTGAGGTTGTGGCTTTGAATCCCACCACTGACACTGTGTGACCTGTATTAATTTATGTAATATTAGTAATGAAGCCTCTGTTTGTCAGGTGTATTATTTAGATGTTGCTTACTTTGGGTTGAATATGACTTTAAGCTGCTATATTTCTTAAATGATAATATTCAGACATGATAATCAGTGGTTTATGATGTGGATTTGTTATTCCATTAATTTCTCTGAAGCTCCCTTTTCCAGTTTTTAAATAGGTTTCTTATGCAGGCCGTTATTGCTGCAGTCTTTCAGCTTCAGAATCCTGGGTTCAAATACCAGGTTTGGAGTTTTCATTTTTTCTGTGTATGTATGTGTTTTACTCACAGTATGCTAAGGTGTTGCTCACACATACCAAAGATGTTCATGTTACAGTTGGTTAGCTGGTTACTCTAAATTTTCTCATTAATAGAGAGGGGTTAGGTGTGCCTATGTTGAAACCTTCAGTGGACTGGCACCACATTCAGGGTTATATCCTGCATTATGCATGATGTTTCTGGGATAGGATTCCACTACCTATGACCTGGAACTAAATGTCTGGGTTTGAAAAATGTTTGTATATTTAGGGTTGTGTGGTATACAGGTACTGGAAAGGTACCGGAAAAACCAAATTTTAAAAAGTTATGGACCAGCATTTTGGAATTTTCAGTATTCAGTCCCTTGATTGACGCTTGCTCTGTCAGTTGTTGGAAAATGCTCATTTTGTAGACTTCACAAAATGAAACTAGACACTTTGATGGGATCAGGACACCCCGAATACTTCAATGTGATCTGAGCTTCACGCGAAGCCACCCTCCTTGCTTTGACATGATCGGGACTTCTCAGCTGTCAAGAGGTGTGTAGGTGAAGCAAACAATTGTGCAACGAACCAGGGAGGCTGGTTTTGGAGTTATCTGTTATTTGCTTTGGAACCATTTTGGTACCATTACTGATCTGATATAACACTAATATGTGAGTTTCCCAATTAAACTTTATTCATTTGAATTAAAATTAGAATTGGATTTTGCATAAAGATTATACTCAGTAATGGTTATACTCATTAAACATAGCACTGGAGAGTGGTGATATGTTGCATGTTGACTGGTACATGCATTTTCACTGTACTCTGCATACATGACAGTAATGACTTCATAGTAGCCCATTTTGTAGGAATATTTGAAGAAAATTAAATAAATGCACAAATAAATAAAAGTACTTTTAAAATGTGAGCATAAATAAAGAAATGTGTCACAAAATGTTTTTTATTGCTTGTGTATTTAATTTTGTCCTTAATATTCCTTCAAACACGTCATGAAATATGGCTTGAAATAGAACTGTCACTCTCACTTGTCAAAGTTTTTAAGTATATTTTTAATTGGTGAATCATTTTCTGTAGATTGCTAATGCCTAATTCAATATGTCAGTACAGGAGATGTAGGTTAAGGAAACAGTGCAAGAATCAATTAGAAAAATGCTTACTACTGCCAATGAAATGGATTCTGAATGCTGACGTTATCGCATCTTTCAGAAAGAAATATTTAGATTTATCAGAAAAAATTACAATGTTGGTGGCCCTTTTAGACTACAGTATCAATGAAACTATTTTTGAAAACACTGAAGATCTCGTGCAATGGACTAGGCTACATGCCAGTTCAGGTGGCGAAATTACCTGCCCTGGATGCCCATCCTTTGACATTCCAGCTGAGTCAATAGAACATTTTCTTTTATGTGACTTAAAAGTACAACAGACTGCAGATCTGTATGGAGTATCAGAGAAGACGATCAAAAGGTGAAAGAGTCAGTGTGAGATAGGGATAATTGTGACCCACTAGACTGGCTAATTTGAGCAGCTATTTAAAGCTGATTCTCAGGCTAAGAAGCTGGACATCTCTTTGTCCACAGTTCTTGAGGCTGATCCTCCCATTAGCTGTGACCTACCCAGTCTCAATGAGATTGCACAGGTGGTGAACTAGCTGAAGGTAAGGAAGGATGCAGGGATCTGTAGTATCTGGGGTGAACTTATCTAGGCTCGTGCTAAGGCTGTTGTCCTTGCATTGCAAGCAATCTTTTCTTCCATTTGGGAGACGGGCGTTATCCCAACTCACTGGAAAACAGGACTTATTGTCCCTATCTGGAAAGGGAAGGGTGATTGCCTGGATTGTGGCATCTACAGGGGGATAACACTGCTCTTGGTGCAGGGTGAGATCCTTGCTAGGGTCATCCTCAATAGGATCCATGATCACTTGATCACCTATCAGCGACCGGAGCAGTCTTGTTTTATGCCTAATAGTTTACCATTGACTGGATCCTGGCACTGAGGGTTCTCATGGAGTGCAAATGCTAATATTGACAGAGTTTCTTTACAGCCTTTGTCAATTTTCATAAAGCATTTGACTCAGTTGATCTAGCTGCCCTGTGGGAAATCTTGTGACTTTGTGGGGTCCCCCCGAATTTGCTGGATATCATGGTTGGCCTGTACACTGGTACTGTGAGTGCTGTACAGAGTAAAGGCAGAACCTCTGTGTTTTTCCCAGTTGATTCTGGTGTTTGCCAGGGGTGTGATCTTGCTTCTACTCTGTTCAGCACTTGCATGGACTGGGTGTTGGGCAAGGTCGTAGGGTCCAGCGGCTGTTGGTTAAGAAAGATTAACGGATCTGCAAATGTTTTGTTTTAAAACATATAAGTAAAGTTAAGGTTAATGATCATGTTAGTAAAGATATATACTGTACATTTTGACACCACAGCTGCAGTGCTTTATTTTGTGCCCCATAAGCCAAGTCAATTTTATTGTCTTGTGTAAGGAGGAAATTCTTAGTTTTATGTCTCCTTGGATCAAATGATAATAATACAATACAGTAAATCAATAAACTATACATAGCATGTTTATACAGTTTATACAATATTTGTTTGCAAGTATTTACATAAAGGCCTGGAGGTGGGGCTCGTTGGCGAGCGCCTGGTGGCCGGGCTTGCACCCATGGGGCTCGGCCAAGCACAGCCCGAAGAGGCAACGTGGGTCCCCCTTCCCATGGGCTCACCACCTATGGGAGGGGCCAAGGAGGTCGGGTGCAGTGTGAGTTGGGTGGTGGCCGAAGGCGGGGACCTTGGCGGTCCGATCCTCGGCTACAGAAGCTGGCTCTTGGGATGTGGAATGTCACCTCTCTGAAGGGGAAGGAGCCTGAGCTTGTGTGTGAGGTTGAGAGGTTCCGGCTAGATATAGTCGGGCTCACCTCAACGCACAGCTTGGACTCTGGAACCAATCTCCTTGAGAGGGGCTGGACTCTCTACCACTCTGGAGTTGCTCCCGGTGAGAGGTGCCGAGCGGGTGTGGGTATACTTCTTGCCCCCCGACTTGGAGCCTGTACATTGGGGTTTACCCCGGTAGACGAGAGGGTAGCCTCCCTCCGCCTTCGGGTGGGGGGACGGGTCCGTATGCACCGAACAGCCTTTCAGAGTACACACCCTTTTTGGAGTCCCTGGAGGGTGTGCTAGAGGGCATACCTTCTGGGGACTCCCTCGTTCTGCTGGGGGACTTCAATGCTCACGTGGGCAATGACAGTGAGACCTGGATGGGCGTGATTGGGAGGAATGGCCCCCCCGATCAGAACCCGAGTGGTGTTTTGTTATTGGACTTCTGTGCTCGTCACGGATTGTCCATAACAAACACCATGTTCAAGCATAGGGGTGTTCATATGTGCACTTGGCACCAGGACACCCTAGGCCTCAGTTTGATGATCGACTTTGTGGTCGTGTCGTCGGACTTGCGGCCACATGTCTTGGACACTCGGGTGAAGAGAGGGGCGGAGCTATCAACTGATCACCACCTGGTGGTGAGTTGGCTTCGATGGTGGGGGAGGATGCTGGTCAGGCCTGGTAGGCCCAAACGTGTTGTGAGGGTCTGCTGGGAACGTCTGGCAGAGCCCCCTGTCAGAAGTAGCTTCAACTCCCACCTCCGGCAGAACTTCGACCATGTCCCGAGGGAGGTGGGGGACATTGAGTCCGAATGGGCCATGTTCCGTGCCTCTATTGTTGAAGCGGCTGACCGGAGCTGTGGCCGTAAGGTGGTTGGTGCCTGTTGTGGCGGCAATCCCCGAACCTGTTGGTGGACACCGGCGGTGAGGGATGCCGTCAAGCTGAAGAAGGAGTCCTACCGGTCCCTTTTGTCCTGTGGGACCCTGGAGGCAGCTGATAGGTACCGGCAGGCCAAGCGGAATGCAGCTTCGGTGGTTGCTGAGGCAAAAACTCGGGCATGGGAGGAGTTTGGGGAGGCCATGGAGAACGACTTTCGGACGGCTTCGAGGAGATTCTGGTCCACCGTCCGGCGTCTCAGGAGGGGGAAGCAGTGCAGTGTCAACACTGTATATGGTGGTGATGGTGCGCTGCTGACCTCGACTTGGGACGTTGTGAGTCGGTGGGGGGAGTACTTCGAAGACCTCCTCAATCACAATAACATGCCTTCCAATGAGGAAGCAGAGCCTGGGGACTCGGAGGTGGGCTTCCCCATCTCTGGGACTGAGGTCACCGAGGTGGTCAAAAAACTCCTTGGTGGCAGGGCCCCGGGGGTGGATGAGATACTCCCGAAGTTCCTCAAGGCTCTGGATATTGTAGGGCTGTCTTGGTTGACACGTCTCTACAACATCGCATGCACATCAGGGACAGTGCCTCTAGATTGGCAGACCGGGGTGGTGGTCCCCCTCTTTAAGAAGGGGGACCGGAGAGTGTGTTCCAACTACAGAGGGATCACACTCCTCGGCCTCCCTGGAAAAGTCTATTCGGGGGTTCTGGAGAGGAGGGTCCGTCGGATAGTCGAACCTCGGATTCAGGAGGAACAGTGTGGTTTTCGTCCTGGTCGCGGAACAGTGGACCAGCTCTACACCCTTAGCAGAGTCCTGGAGGGTGCATGGGAGTTCGCCCAACCAGTCTACATGTGTTTTGTGGACTTGGAAAAGGCGTTCGACCGTGTTCCTCGGGGGATCCTGTGGGGGGTGCTCCGGGAGTATGGAGTACCGGACCCCCTGATAAGGGCGGTTCGGTCCCTGTACAACCGGTGTCAGAGCTTGGTCCGCATTGCCGGCAGTAAGTCGAACCCGTTTCCAGTGAGAGTTGGACTCCGCCAGGGCTGCCCTTTGTCACCGATTCTGTTCATAACTTTTATGGACAGAATTTCTAGGCGCAGCCAGGGTGTTGAGGGGGTCCGGTTTGGTGGACTCAGGATTGGGTCACTTCTTTTTGCAGATGATGTTGTCCTGTTTGCTTCATCAGGCCGTGATCTTCAGCTCTCTCTGGATCGGTTCGCAGCTGAGTGTGAAGTGGCTGGGATGGGAATCAGCACCTCCAAATCCGAGACCATGGTCCTCAGCCGGAAAAGGGTGGAGTGCCCTCTCAGGGTTGGGAGCGAGATCCTGCCTCAAGTGGAGGAGTTCAAGTATCTCGGGGTCTTGTTCACGAGTGAGGGAAGAATGGAGCGTGAGATCGACAGGCGGATCGGTGCGGCGTCCGCAGTGATGCGGGCTCTGCATCGGTCTGTCGTGGTGAAAAAGGAGCTGAGCCATAAGGCAAAGCTCTCAATTTACCGGTCGATCTATGTTCCTACCCTCACCTATGGTCATGAGCTATGGGTAGTGACCGAAAGAACGAGATCGTGAATACAAGCGGCTGAAATGAGTTTCCTCCGCAGGGTGTCTGGGCTCTCCCTTAAAGATAGGGTGAGAAGCTCAGTCATCCGGGAGGGGCTCAGAGTAGAGCCGCTGCTCCTCCGCATCGAGAGGAGTCAGATGAGGTGGCTCGGGCATCTGATCAGGATGCCTCCTGGACGCCTCCCTGGGGAGGTGTTCCGGGCACGTCCAACCGGGAGGAGGCCCCGGGGAAGACCCAGGACACGCTGGAGGGTCTATGTCTCCCGGCTGGCCTGGGAACGCCTCGGGATTCTCCCGGAAGAGCTAGAAGAAGTGGCCGGGGAGAGGGAAGTCTGGGCATCTCTGCTCAAGCTGCTGCCCCCGCGACCCGACCTCGGATAAGCGGAAGAGAATGGATGGATGGATGGATATTTACATAAATTATTGTTATGTTACAATATTTTTTGTTATGACTGTCTGTTCAGCAACCTTTTGATTTTTGACTTGTGGGTAAAAACTAGAATTAAATCTTCTGTTGCGAGTGCTAATTGGCCTGTATTGTTTGATATTTGTACTCAGCAGTGGCGTGGAGTTAAGTTGTCATTAACTCCTTTAAGAAATGAAAATCCAGGACTCCACTGTTATACTTTTCAGTATAACAAAATCAGTGTTGGTCATTTTGCTTTAAGGAAAGTTGCTGCTGTAACGATGTAAAGTCTTGGTCTCTAGGAAACGTTTTGCTATAGTTCTAAGAGTTGGTTACTGGATTTAAGGCTGATGCTAAAATCAAATTTTAGTATTTGATGTAATTATCACACATTTTTACTAAAGTGCATATGGAGCTGCTCTTAAATTACTAAATGTAAGTTTTTGTGACATGACTGCTGTATAAAAATCTTCCCTGTTATTTTTTTCTGTAATTGTATAAGCTGTTTTATGTTTCAAGTTTGGTGTGCCTTGTATATTTCCAGTTGAGAGTACTTTACAGCATTTCTTTGGAAGTATGACTTGACACAGACACAAACACCACAGTAAAGTGATAATTGGTTGTCTTTTAGCAGCCCACCATTAGGCCAGAAATGATCTTTATTGAACACAAAAATCACCACAGGGAGTGCAAAAAAGCACACACCTACAGCCTGGGGCTACCTTAATGGCCATTGAACCTCTTTCTGTTCTGTAGGTTGGCTTGCTATCTTGGCAACCACATGCATCACAGCAAAGCACTAACCCTTTGATTTCTTTCTCTTCAGACCTTTTGCTTCCCCTCAACTTTGAGCTAAATATGCCCTTGGCTGTGGACATGGCTTTAATCCTCATCCTTCAAAGTGCTGCTGAACAGAGGGACAGTGTTCCATTTGATCCAGAGACACCAGTCCAGAACTCCCTGTAATGCGTACTGGTCCCTTTAAAATAGTGATAATCTGATTGCCCTTAAAGCAAAGAGTAAAAATTAGCTCCACAGCTGTCAGTTCCTTTAGAGAGACAGCACTGAATCATAATTTTCTCCTTTAAGACTGTGTGCCCCCTGTTGGCCAGGACCTGCTGCCAACTCTGGCAGGTACAAAAGATCATAAGAAAACTTTCAAACAAAAGGAGACCACACAGTCCATCAGCTTGTTTGTTTAGCTAATAGCTAAGCTATCCCAATATTTCATGCAGATACTTCTTAAAAGTTGTCAAGATTTCTGCTTCAACTACATGACTCTGTAGTTTGTTTCTGTCTTTTCTCCTACTTTATTTAGTCTGACGACTAGACATTTCTTCCAGCTGGTGGGTCTTGTCCCATTTTGTGCCCTGTAGCTGCATTATATACAGTACTTACTTCCATGCTGCACCACTCATGCTATAGCTCTATCATGATGGAGCTGGTGCCCTTGACTAATACCATTTTGTGACACACAGCACACATACAAGGTGGACTCCCCCCCACCAGTCTCAGTTTTCTCACACTTTCATTTGTATTACCTTTCTTGCTCTCTCTGTGTCTTAAACATGTACTGTAGAACTTGGCTATGCAACCTGTTATATAACTCTTGCCTCTGGAAAGCTCATGCCAGCTGAGTTTTGCCTTAATCTCTCTATATAGCTAGAGTGTGCCTAACCAGACTTCTACTGTGTTCTCAGGATAAATTATTCCACACCTTTTTGTAATGTTTAATAGGGTCTTGTAACCAGTAATATTTCAGTAAAAAAAGATTTATACTTTGAGAAAAATTATGTAAAGCAAACTTTCAGTGTGCCTTGGTTGCATATACATGCACACTCTTTCTAATGGTGGGGTTTCAGCTGTGTTTAGCTTTGCATATGTACTCTCCATTTAAATTGTGTATAAAGATAATTTTACCTTCAAATGATTATTTGCTGTGTGGTAATCTAAACTGTTGATGTACAGTAGGTGCTAATAATTAAATGATTATGTATTTCTTTTACTCACTCTGTCATTTTTATCTCTGTTTCACAGGCTATGTGCAGAGCCTTATACGTCGTGTTATAAACAACGTTAACATTGTAGTAAACAACCTGATTTTAAAATATGTGGAAGATGATATTGTTCTCTCTGTCAACATAACATCAGCAGAATGCTATACAGTTGATGAATTTTGGGATCGGGCTTTCATGGACATCTCAGGTAAGCAATTGAGTAGCATCTAAGCAAAGAAAATTTTAATTGATTGATATTTAAGTATGCAAGTAGCAATATTAAAGAACTTAAAGAACGTTAACTTAAGACTTACAGTGAATTAGGGTATAAGTCAATGATAAACTACAAAATATTAACAGATTAAAGACATTATGAAACACACTAATGTTGTGATTGCCCAGTCCTTAAGAACAATCTATGGACGTGCATTCTGGTTTTTTCTGTTTTTGAAAGAGTAATTGTTTGATTTAACATTCCACCACTGTTGAGAAAGTAGATCATGATCCTCAGCATTAGGTAGGAAATAATGGTAGCTCTTTTAGTTTTGTACAGTAGATGTGATGTTCAAGGTGTAATCATTATCAAATAGTGTATCTACAGTAGTTGTATTCTCCTATCTACAAGAGATTGTGGATTTCCAAAATGGATATGAGTGATTAGTTCAAAAAAGCATTAAATACGCCTTTAACATAACAGTTCAGTGTAGTTTAAGATTGCATTAGGTTAAGTGAAGGACATACCTTTCTTATGAGAACAGCAAGAACTGGACATTCCATGTAAATCAAGCAAAGTTGAAAAACAAAATGAAAATCTTGTGGAAGAGGTTATTTGTGGATGTCCTGAACTGATCATACCTGACAGTTTAATTCTGACATCTTTCTGTGATTACCTTTTTCAGCTCCTGATCTCGTCCTTAGGAAAGTCATTAATTTTTCTGATTGCACTGTTTGCCTGGATAAGAGGAACGCCAGTGGGAAAATTGAGTTCTACCAAGATCCACTCTTGTATAAGTGCTCTTTTAGAACTCGCATGCACTTCAGTTATGATAACATCAACTCCAAGATACCATCTGTCATTAAAGTATGTACTGTAATGTTTTTATGAAAATTATTACCTCTGACAGTTCTACGAGGGACTAATTATGTCTATTATTTAATTTCTACAGGCACTATTGAACATTGCTATGTGAAAGATGTTTTTAATATAATTAGGCTTTTTAAAGTTACTTTAACACAGCAGTAAGCCTCATGTGACTGATATAAACTCTGGAAAATATCCTCTTCATCTGTTTTGTTTTTTTTTTAAGCAGCTGCCCACATTTACTCTCTTAATATATAATTAAGTTTCTCTAATACATTTCTTGGATAATTTATAAAGCTGTTCCTTTTCATGGCATGTCTTTGGTCTGGGCCTTCTCATTTTCTTCTTGCATCTCTGATACTCTGCTTAGTGTTTCTGAGATTGCACTGGAAATTCATATTTTCTTTGTAACCAGATACCTCTTAGAAACAATCTGACTTTGCACATCTCTCTGTTTTAACAAAGTCTCAAAGATGCAGCTCTTTGCAAGCAAGAGTCTCTGGTAGCCAGAAACTTTAAGATGATACGTAACATTAGCAAATGTTAAAGCAAATAAAGTGCAAAATACAAGTTATATGAAAAACAAGCTGCCACTTATTTACAAATTATTTTTTGTGTTAAATTTACTCAATTTACATTTATTTCATAACTGCTCTCACATATCTATAACTTATATGATAAGCGCTTTAAAAACAAGGCAGTCCCTATCTTTTAACATATAACCTGGTTTTGGCATCTTGAGGTTTATACTTGATGATTGCTTTCATTGCTATTGAATTCCACTTAATTTTTATTTTGAGATAAACAGTTAAACAGGACGGCACGGTGGCGCAGTGGTAGCGCTGCTGCCTTGCAGTAAGGAGACCTGGGTTCGCTTTCTGGGTCCTCCCTGTGTGGAGTTTGCATGTTCTCCCTGTGTCTCCGGTTTCCTCCCACAGTCCAAAGACATGCAGGTTAGGTGCATTGGCAACCCTAAATTGTCTCTAGTATGTGCTTGGTGTGTGTGTGTGCCCTGTGGTGGGCTGGTGCCCTGCCCGGGATTTATTCCTGCCTTGCACTGTGCTGGCTGGGATTGGCTCCAGAAGACCCCCGTGACCCTGTGTTGGGATATAGCGGGTTGGACAATGACTGACCGATAAACAGTTTATTCTTGCAATATCTCCTTTAAAATGAATATTGAAAATGGCTGGTACTGAAATTAAATAATTTTGCCCCTCAGAATTCATGGTCAGGAGCAGCAGATTCACCCAGACATTTACATGTTCATAAAAACTTAATGTCACTAAAGTTTGCTTTGCCATTATATCTAATGTTATGCTTTTACTGCTTCTCCTTCTCCCACCTTTGCGTGACTGCTTATACATTCTTATTTGTTGGCACCCTGCCCGGGATTGGTTCCTGCCTTGTGCCCTGTGTTGGCTGGGATTGGCTCCAGCAGACCCCCGTGACCCTGTGTTCGGATTCAGCGGGTTGGAAAATGGATGGATGGGTGGATGGATCACTTTGTTGTATCGCCATCTGCTGCTACTTTCTTGGAAGAACAATAACTCCACTACCAACATAGTAGCCCTTAACTGTGAAATAGGGTTAAATCTACCAACCATTGACAGATGGAAGTTAGATTGGCTCAGAATACAAATGTGCGCTGATAATAAAATACTTCAGATGCATTACAAAACTTTCCCCCAGAGTAGCTCCAGAACAAAAGCCGTAAGTGCTATAACTGCTGGGGATTTCATGAAATGTAGTGAAAACATAAAAATGTGTGGCTTATCAGCACCATCTGCAAAGGTAATTGTGATATATACTGTATAATTGTGCACAAGGAAATAATGATACATAAATGTGTTAATTTGGGTAGATAACAGACTGCCTAGTATTAGCTAAAACATTATTTTAGTAGACCAGGTTGGAAACTTACATCAGTGGACCTAAAAGTGTGGTCTGTGAAATGAGAGTCAAGCAGTCTAAAAGATAGAAGTCATTATCTCAGGCAACAGTGACTTTTAAATTGCCTGGATATTTCACTAGGTTATATAAGGTTGTTAAGGAACACAAAGCAGCAATGTAATGAGTGTAGGGGTCCAGGGAGAATCCCTGCTTAATTGCCATTGGCAGAAATAACATTAGTCATTGAAACATTCTGGTGGAACACTGGTGTATCCTCCAGACTGCTGGTCTATGAACTGATCATGGCTTCCTGTCTTGGACTGCTTTAAACTGCTGGGAGCAGACGTTTCAGAATGAGACCCTGGGTGAAAGTGATGTTACATGTGTTTTTCCTGAGAGGCCACCTGTACACTAGGGGTTGAAATGGAAACTGGGTTGAAAAGACATGTAGCCCTCCAACTCTTCCCTCAGGTAACCCTTAATGAATACCTGTAAGACACTCACCATACTTCTGTGATTTACAATGTATTTATTTATAATAGTCAGACTACTACCTGACATCCATGCTTAGTTAGGTCCATGAGAAGTTTGAGTAAACTACCATGGTGGAGCATCACTTTCTTGCAGATGGTAACAACTTTACTTGCAGTGTTATTTCTTCCTGCTCCATTCTTACTTATTTGTTATGATTGTATCCTCTCTCAGTAAATTGACAATTCTTCAGATTAATCTCTCACTAGTTCAACTAATGTCAATCAATCTGCAGGTGTGTCTGTTAAATTCACATTGATGACCGCATGCAGAATCCACCTCTGGCCATTGTAGCCGTTTAACCTCAACATGTCTAGTGAGAATCACTGCTGCTGCTACTGTTTTAGCGCCTTCAGGCTGCCTATTGTTGTGTTGTCTTCATGGCCTATGGTTTATTATTGATCACAATCTGACTCCAGGGAATTGAATTGAAAATCTAAAAATATTGCATTAGAGCAGTGTTTTTCAATCATTGTGACGTGGCTATTGGGAGAAGCTGCCATAAAAAGCAGCTCCATGATTGCCATGTTAGAGCACTTTGGACATGTCTCCTGACTGGTGCAGTACATCTGTGTTGGTTGTGTGATCAACAGAGAGCCTTCCAGGTCTAATGGATAGTGGGCATATGAGTTGCCTCTGAGGCAGAGAGGGGCGGGCAAAGGGACGAAGTAGCTTGGAGATGGCATCAAATTGCTCACTAAGTGCCATGTCTGTGAATGCTGACCTCTGAGCTTCTATTCTACCGACTTCTCTAGTAGTCCCGACCCTTTGGGCAGTTGAGTATGTGTATGAGATACAGTATGTATCAGTGTTTGTGGTTAGTAAAATAGTGGTGTGCCTTGGGATGATTTTGGTTACAAAAAGTGTGCCACTACAGAAAAAAGTTGTGAAACCTTGCTTTAGAATACCATTTTAATACCTTTTCAAAAATTATTGTAGTCATTTTAATACTGAATTATGCTAACAAGTGACAGTTGTTAATAGACCATCTTCTGTATTGTTGAGTAGCTTAGTCTTTGGTCTAAGTACTGCTAATTTATACAAAACATGCTTTCTTTTTATTAGGTCAATTAATTGCTTGTATTATAGCACATTTTGTAATAAAAAAGAAAATGAATGTATACACTGCTTAATTTTTTTGGTATTAATTAGACTAAGTAAGCTCCCTTTACTGAAAGTGTAAAATGTTATGTTCTATATTTTACAAAATGCTACCATTTGTTCATAAAATTATCTTGGATTTCAGTCATTGATGACCAGGATTGACCCTTAAAAATCACTACCATTTTCCCTGCTTTCATGCTCACACACTTTGTTTTTTGTTTTGAATTTATGTCGATGTATTCAGTCAGATCTAGATATAATGTGTTGTCATTCAGAATAAATCATTCTTGCACAGTCAAAGGCATGATGGTGGTTGATTTCTTCAGTTTAGGGTCCCAACCATGTACATAGACAGAAAAATATCTGTGATGTTATTTATTCTTGCTGACACACCTTGTGCTGCAACAAGGATAAATTGAGGTTGTCTGTTTTCTATGCTGTATATGTGTGCAATACTTCTGATAGTGTTGGTAGGATAGTCTTTAACTTTCACTGGCCTTGTAATAGAAAAAGTAAGTTCTAAAACAGGACAGATGTTGTTAATTGTCAACTTTAGCATTCAATTATACAGTATTTAGGCCCCCTTTTTCCAAATTTTCTGACTTCCAGCCGTTTACTTACACCATTTAAATGAATTTTTCCCCACATCAAGCAACACTCAATACCCCAAAATGACAAAGTGAAAACTGGATTTTAGAATTTTTTGTAAATTTATTACAAATATTGAAATGAAAATTTAACTTTGACAGAAGTATTCAAATCCTTTAGTCAGTCCTTAATTGAAACACCTAGAGTTGTGATAAGGTTTGTACATCTGGATTTGAGGATTTTCTGCTATTCTTCTCTGCAGATCCTCTCAGGCTCTGCCAGGTTGGATCAGGACAAGCAGACAGGTATTTTATGGTCTCTCCAGAGATGTGTGATTGGGTTCAAAGTTCTTGCTATAGCAGATCCTCTAAACAACATAAACAGAATTGACTATGTTTAGGGCTATTGTCCTGTTGGAATGTGAACCTTTGGCCCACTCTTAAGTTTGAGAGTGCTCTGGAGCAGGTTTCGAATAAGGATAGCTCAGCTTTGTTACTTTCAGCTTTCTCTCAACCATGTCTGGTCCCTATTACTTAAAAACAACCCATCCATCATGCTTCAATATTGGAATGGGATTTCATAGAGTGGTACCTTGTTTCCTCCTGATGAAACCACCATTAGCGTCATGTCTGAACAGAGAATTTTCCATATACTGAGAGTCCTTTAGATGCATTTTTGCAAACTCTTAAGTGGTCTTCCATGTCTGTTTTACTAAACGAGAGGCTTCTGTCTAGCCACTCTGTCATAAAGCCCAGATTGGTGGAGTGCTGAAATGATTATTGCCCTTCTGGAAGTTTTTCTGATCTCCATACAGGTTCTCCGAAGCTCAGCCAGAGTGACCATTGGGTTCTTGGTCACCTTTCTTACCATTGTGCTTCTCCTCCAATTGCACAATTTGGCTAGGTGGCTATCTCTGGGAAGAGTCATGATTCCCTTTTCCTCTTCACCCTATACACACTGGACTTTTGTTACAACTTGGGGGCATGCCACATGCAGAAGTTCTCAGATGACACTGCTATTGTGCGGTGTGTCAGTGATGGACAGGAGAAGGAGTACAGAGGTCTGGTGAATGATTTTGTTGAATGTTGTTGGTCAAACCAACTGATGTTGAACATTTCTAAAACAAAGGAGATGGTTACCAGCAGTTTTAAATAAAAAAAAAACAAATTATTAATATTTAGGAAAAATGTATATATTAAAAAAATAAAACTTTCTAATGCATCTAATTTCTGTTTAACTACTATTTAGTGGAGCTGCCTCTGCTTTGATTCCAGCAGTAAATTTGTTGGGCTACGTGTCTATTGACTTTAAGCTAGAAAATTGATCTCTTTTTTTATTCATTATTTGCCTTTGTTTGTTGCACGCTTATGATTATTGTGATGAAAGGTATAATTTTTCTTTAACTTAAGCTTTCTGGCAGACAGCGGGATGTTTCTCCCTAAATATCTTGATAGTTGAAACTAATAATTTTACCCTGTATCCTGATCTCGGAAAAAACCCTCCAAATGTTTCATAGCTTGTTGCTGCCACATTGTTCTGAGCTGTACTGGCTTTGTGACAAACATGTCTTTAGAAATTATGGGCTAAACATTTCTACTATGGTATCATCAGAAGAGAAGAGTTTTTTCCACATGGTTGTGGGAAAATTTATATGGACTTGGGTTTTTATTCTTGTGAGAAATTAGCTTGCATCTTGCCAACCTGCCCAACAGCACAGCCTTGTGGATACACAAATAGGTTATAATATGTGGTCAGTTCCTCCTGTAAATTCTCATAGATCTTATTGAAGCTGAAAAAAGACCTAATGTGATTAGCCTTGATTTCAGACTATACAGCTACACCAGATGAAATTTCAGTAAGGGATTGTAGACTTGTTGATATCCATATAAGAAATGCAGGCTTCAAATCAGCTCAGCTTAATCTCTGAACAGTTCATTAACACTAGAATTACCAGAGCCTACGAAAAATCTCATAGATCCGTCCCACCTTAAAACGCTTCGTACTTCTCCGTCAGCGTCTTTTGTCCTTTAAATGTGTTGATAAGCAGCAAACAGCAAGCAGTGTGCTATCACATCCCCCCACTGGCACAGTTTTCTCAGCTCAAGTCTGCTTACCTACTTGTCAGTTGCTTAGAGCTGTATAGAGTGAGAAGTCATGCAAAATGACACCTTTTATAAATACTATATAGTTATTTGGAACACTTGCATTTCATGTGTGTTCCGTGTCTACAACAATCTATGCACAGTAAACACATCGTTAAAACAGAAACGTTTTTCATGTTTTAGTAATAATTGACAAAATGTAGGCATGAAGTGTATAATGTGTGAAGCCTGAATTCCAAATATTTTTATACACTTTCACAAAAGATAAAAGTATAACAGAACAAATGTGCTTTTTTCTAAGGCTGTAACCAAAGAAAAAGAAACCAGGTTAGTGCTGCCTGTTGTCCTGCCTTATTGGGTAGTATACTGGTTAGAGCTGCAGACTCCAACTCATAAGGTTCTGTGTTCGAGTCTTAACGTCTTCCCAAATAAACGTTTTGAGTAGTGAGCTGGTCTTATTGTTAATATTATACAATAAAAGCATACATTTGATTTGCGACTGTAACAGCCGCTGTAAATGTATAGTACTTTATTTACTTATCTTCCTACAGCATAAAGTCACAAGTATACTGCAGAGCTTCCTCTGTTTGATCGTCAAGGGCATGCTCACAAATTACACGTGTAATGCCACGAAAGTACCTGCTGACACTTTAGTAAGCGAGCAATGGCACGAGAATGCAGTTAGATTTTTTTGGGCACATACACCACGCTAGTGTTTAGATCTGGACGGTGTAGCGTTGGCGAGCTCTGTAAGCCGTGCTGTTTCTTTGAAGAACAGGTGATTGGCAGGATGACGCCGGACTTTTGCCTTTACGCCTGGTGCAGCTGCGTTGTTCTTTTATGTGAGTCGACATTTCTTGCGGGGAGGGCTTCTGTTTTCTCCGATCTGAGTTCACCTCTGTTATTGCGCGTCTTTATTTGAAAACAGCAATGTCAGATCGGGGCGAGCGTGAACGCTAACTTTGACAAGCACTATAAATTTACAGCGGTTGTTACAGACGTAAATCAAATGTATGTTTTTATTGTATAATATTAGCAATAACAGCAGTTCTCTACTCAAAACGGCAAACTTGAGAAGCTGCCAGCATCGAACCCAGAAGCTCTTGATTGGGAGTCAGCAGTTCTTAGCATTGCACCACGCAAGCTGTCACAAAAACCGCTTACCGCAACCTGCTTTCTTTTTTCTTCAGTTATATTCTTGAATAAAAGCGCACTTGTTCTGTTATACTTGTACTTCTGAAAGTGTTTATTTGATATTTGGACTTCAGGCTTCACACCAGTCATTCTCAGTCACACACACCACTCACATCCACGTCCACAGTTTTCCTAGTCTCGTTGCGCACAAGTTCTGACACAGTTTTATATACAATCATCAGATTCAAATGTTAACAGTTCCCACACACAACTGCTGACTCCCAATCAAGAGCTTCTGGGTTCGATGCTAGCAGCTTCTCAAGTTTGCCGTTTTGAGTAGAGAGCTGCTGTTGTTGTTAATATTATACAATAAAAACATACATTTGATTTACGTCTGTAACAACTGCTGTAAATTTATAGTGCTTGTCAAAGTTAGCGTTCACGCTCGCCCCGATCTGACACTGCTGTTTTCAAATAAAGACACGCAATAACAGAGGTGAACCTCATATCGGAGAAAACAGAAGCCCTCCCCGCAAGAAATGTCGACTCACATAAAAGAACAACGCAGCTGCACCAGGCGTAAAGGCAAAAGTCCGGCGTCATCCTGCCAATCACCTGTCCTTCAAAGAAACAGCACGGCATACAGAGCTCGCCAACGCTACACCATCCAGATCTAAACATTAGCGTGGTGTATGTGCCCAGAAAAAGTCTAACTGCATTCTCGTACCATTGCTCACGTATTAAAGTGTCAGCAGGTATTTTTCGTGGCATTACATGTGTAATTTGTGAGCATGCCCTTGACGATCAAACAGAGGAAGCTCTACACTTCACTTGTGACTTTATGCTGTAGGAAGATAAGTAAATAAATCAGCTCGCATGTTATTTATTTGGATCAAATAAAGACGCGCTATAGCTATTTATCTATCCCCTTAGCTGTTTTTATATATATTGTATAATAACAGTTATAAAGACACTTGTTCATGTTAATGGCAGTCTCAATTGTTAAAAATAATATTTTAAAAGGAGCATCCTACATGAAAATATAACGATCTGATTGACTGACAGTGCATACCACTTTATATGGTTAAAGAGAAAAAAAATTAACACTTTCATTTCAGCGGGGAATCAAACTCAGGTCTCTAAGGCGCAACAGGCCTGCTGCGCACTGATTGGCTGAGCAGTCTGTGTCATTTATCCTCAACTTAGTATGTATCGTGATCGTGATTTAGAGAGAATAAAAGTGAAAAAAAACGGAAACTTTTACAAGTCCTATAAATGTACACCGTGTGTTACAGACGCAAACCAAGTGTATGTGTGTACTGTATAATATTAACAATAAGAGCAGCTCATTACTGAAAACAGCAAATATAGAAGTGAGTCGAGATCGAACTGGGGACTCTTGATTACACTGGGGACGCTTGATTACAAGTCAGCAAATCTTACCACTACTCTATGGAAACTATTGCTTTTTCTTCAACCTTTTGTAAAAGTGTTTACTTGATCTTTGGACTTCATGCTTCGTATATTATATAGTTTATGCCTACATTTTGTCATTTACTACTAAAATATGAAAAATGTTTCTGTTTTAAAAATGTGTTTACACAGATTACTGTAGAAACGGAACACACATGAAATGCGTGTGTTCCAAATAACGATCTATTATTTCCACTCTAAAACTCTAGCAGTTCAGTCACTCCCAGATAATCAAACAAGGCATGAGCTGGGAAAACTTAGTGAACGTTCTGTGACGGTGGTGGATGGAATAGCCGGCTGCTTGCTGGCTCGTCTTAATCGGCACATTTAGAAGACAAAAGAGAGGTGAGAACGGTTTTAAGGTGGGCCGGATCTACGTGTTTTTTTCGTAGACTCTGGTAATTCTAGTGTTAAGTGCCACTGAGAAAACACAAAGAAATAAAAGTCAGCTTTTCTTTCAGAAGATATATTTTATATATCTTATATAGTTTGACAGTAAATAATAATTTGCATTTGCTGCCAAGTGCGGCACAGATGCTGTTTCACTTTGCTTACAAGAAAGCTTCTTTCCATGAGAGATTGTAAAAAAACCACTGTCTTAAAACTTGCTTTCTTGTTTTCCTAATGAAATATAAAGTGAAAGTTTTGCATTAGTTATTAATGATGAGAATGTCCAGTATCTTTTTGACTTTTCTTGATTCATTAGATAGATAGATAGTAAATCTTGTGTGGTTTTCAATGCATTTATATTTTTTAATTTTGGAGTAAAGGCTTATATAAATTTGTAAATGTTTTACAGAAACAACTTATCAAATTAATGTTTTCAACAATCTACTGTTAAACCTTATGGATCTATCCATCCATCCATCTTCAAGCCTTGTACATACACCACAAAGTGTACAGTGATTAATTTGAAAAGTCAGTTAACAAAAAAAAAAGACTTCATGGTGTCACAGATGCACGCATGCTGCCTTTTCCTTCTTTTCAGACAGCATGCATTTTGCAGCTGAACAGTATTGATCAAAATTCTGATAATAGATTATCTGCCTTCCAAGAAGCAAATTTTTCTGAGGTACATCTATGCTGTGACCACCCGTTCCCAACCACATGAATAAAGTCAGAATGCCTGAGTCTGCTCACAACTCTTAAATTTATTCCCATGCCACAGAACCATGAGTCAAGTCTAGTAGGAATGCAGACCTCTAGTCAAAAGATCTGTGATAAAACACATATGTATTTAGCCCTACCCCAATATTCTGGTAAGGATGTCTCTAAAGTCTTATAATCACATGCGCAAAACTTATACTTATGCCTTTCTGTATCTTAATTGCTAAATCATTTGAGGTACTGTATGTCAGATATTTCTTTTGATTGGCATGTTTTTGAAGCTCTTATGCTGATTTATACTATATTGGTTTTGAATCAAATGCTACTACATTATATGCTACTCAATCACAAAGTTTGTTCTTTTCTTTTAAGTCTGATTAATGTTTAGTCTGATTAATATTCAATTAAATATATTATATGATATTCAATAAACTTTCTGATAAGGACATAATTTTTTTAATCATCCTTCATGTTAGTATTCCACTTTCACTAAGATAAGATGTAATGTTTCTTTTTAATTTGCAGGTTCAGACTCTTGTTGAAAGTCTTAAGCTGTCAATTACAGATCAGCAGCTGCCTATGTTTATTCGGATAATGCAACTAGCGATTGCCCTGTATTATGGAGAAATAGGTGGCCACAAAGAAGGAGAAGCTCAGGACATGGGCACCCATACCAAAGAAACAGTCATTAATATCTCAGGTACTGCATTCTTTAATTTCAGTGTGTTGTCTGAGTAAACAAGCATTTAATTTGCTTTGCATGATACAGTAGCAACATAATTTAAAAGGACTAAAGAAAGTGCTGTACTGTAATTGGTGTATTGATAATGGTCACTAAAATATTTGTTCTGAGGGTAGAGCTGATTTCCTTATATGTTATCCTAAAATTATTTACTCAGCTAGTATTCTTGTTCTAGGCGGAGTGGTGGCTCTGAGGCTAGAGATCTGCACTGGCAATCGGAAGGTTGCCGGTTCGAATCCCGTAAATGCCAGTAGGGACTCTGCTCTGTTGGGCCCTTAAGCAAGGCCCTTAACCTGCAATTGCTGAGCGCTTTGAGTAGTGAGAAAAGCGCTATATAAATGCAAAAAATTATTAAAAAAAAAAAAATTATTGTTCTAGAACACCAGAGCCTGATATGAAAACTTTACTAAATAAAATTAAGATGCACTGGCGCATTCAATTCATTGAAATGTACTTTTGCAAAATCTGAATTTATGAAGAGGTATTTGGGTAATGAAATACTAGTTGGCACAGATAGCACTTGCAATTTAATGCCAGATGTAAGACAGCGTGTCATGCTACTGCTATGTGAAACTCTGAGAGGTAATTAGTATCCTATCACCAAAATATACAAGAATGGATTAAATCTTGGAACTGGACTGTTTGAGATGGTTATGAAAAAAGGAGTTGCTTGTATAACAACTGTACATTATGTGAATGGGTTTAGTGCTATATTTTCCACAGTATCTGAGCAAGTGTACCTATTACTTGTATCAATTTTCTTGATGTGTGTTCTTTTAGATAGTTTATATTTTAGTCCAGTACTAATGGTCTCTTTCAGCTGATTTGTTGCGTTCATGGTTTGAAGATCCTTAACAATATTATACTTATTTTGACATAGAAAATATGGAAGACAAGTGTCAAAATACAGGGTTTGAACAGAGTACTAAGAAAAACTAGCTTGAGTCTTATTATACCAGTTACTTGCAAATATGCAGTCCACTTGCTTGCATAGAATTTTGTGCCTTGCCCTATGAAGCCCTGCCCTTTTTAAAAAAGGAATTAAAGTGATTAAATACAATTGTATTACTTATTAATTAGGAAATTTCATGGATTGTAATGTTAATAATTAAAAATAAATCCATCATTTGTTCTCACAAATACTTTGACTAATTCAGGGTACCACAGCCTGTCCTGGCTACATTGGCCAAACAGGAGGAGTCAAACCTGAACAATGTTCCCTAACAACCCAAAACCACACTCCCCCTCACTTGTGAAATTTAGAGTATCAGATTAACCTGACACGTTTGTAGTTGGAAAACTAGACTATTTCCAAAACGTCTACTTGAACATTGAAAAAATGTGCCAAGTTCACAGAGGTAATATTTTGCTTGGGTTCTAATCCATCTCCTAGAGCTGTGAGTGAGCAGTGCTATTTTTTTTTATTTGTGTTTACAGAACAAACAAGAATATTTAGAATTTCTAATGGTTATACTGTGTATTAACTGTAAATTGTTTTTATCTTGTCTATTTATATCATCTTGTTTAATATAATAGTTTGCCAGGTGTGAGATTACATCTCAACTTGTGTAGTTCTGGTCACTGTGCTACAAAAAGAGACTGCAGCACTGAAAGCTATGTAGAGAAGAGGAAGCAGGTGTACCCCAGGAATAAAGGTCATGACTTACTCTGACTGTACCTTTTTAGTCTTAAACAGAGAAGGCTACATGGGGACAAATGAACAAGCATAGTGGTCTCTAATGTCTAGGATACCAGTCTTGAATTAAAGAAATTATCTTTTGGTTAAGTACATTCAATACTGACAGCATGTTTAGTGGAAATATTTTAGGAATAGTAGTAATGAATTTGTTTTAGACTCTGTTCAAGGTCAGTCATGATTTAAAGATGACAAAAATAACAAAGAGCAATCAAAACAGAAAATTATACTTCTTCATTGTACTATTTCTTAAAGTTTCAGCAACACCAGGTAAAATCTAGGTGTTATTTCTTCAGGAGATTTTACTACAGTATAGGTATTTTTATTTTTGTATTAGATCACTTCTTTTCTAAAATATGTTCCGTTTGTGTTTGAAATGATAAAGCGTATGATGATAAAGGACTATTTCATTTATGTTAGGTAGAATGCCCAGGGGGGACTGGGCAGTCTCGTGGCATGGAACCCCTACAGATTTTATTTTTTTCTCCAGCCTTCTGGAGTTTTTTTTTTTTTTTTTTTCTGCAAGCCCCCCCCCCCAGCCAACGGACCTTACTCCTTTTCTATGTTAACTAATGTTGTCTTATTTTAATTTCTTATTTTGTCTGTTATTTTTCTTTTCTTCATTATGTAAAGCACTTTGAGCTACTTTTTGTATGAAAATGTGCTATATAAATAAATGTTGTTGTTGTAATGTATTTATGCTGTATCACTCGATAATAGTTGCAATTTTTTGTTGAACCTTTTTATGATATATCAGTTTTATTCACTGATATGCATTAAAAGTCCTTGATAATTTGTTGGAAAGGACAGTAGCTAATTTTAATTCTGTTTCATATTTACAGATACCAACTGAATTCAAACCATATTTTCATGGGCTGGTGTCCACTTAAAACGATTTTCTTTATCACAAATACATTTTGCTATACAGAGTGTTGATATTTTAATATGCCTTGGCTATACACATCATGCAAAACAACACTGCTTCCACTTCTTTCAGTCTGCTGTATAGGCACAGTTTAAATATGTAATAAATCTAAGAGACATTTGTCCTTTCAAATTAATATAACCATACAGGCATTAAAAGGTTGAGTTTATAAAAAACGTCTCATAATCGATATCCATATAAAGATGATGGAAAGTAAAGTATTAGAACAATGCATAAATGAAATTAATAAAAAAAAACTATCATTAAGAAGAAGAACAGTCTTATACATTTATGCAAAAATAATTTCATTTTACATTTACCTGGTGGTTATATATGAGGTAGTTTTCAATAAGCACTAAACATACTTTACGTTTCATAGCTACATCTTAAGTATGGTAAGAAAATAATTGCATTCATTTACTTTGATAGATTTTACCTTTCTTAACTAGTGTTATAAAATAAGAGCACACAGAAACAAGATGAAGTGTTGGGTATCCTTCCTGTATACTGGTTGTGTTCCAGTAAGTATTATGGTCAAAATACGTCATAAGAAACATTCAACAATCACAGAATGAATTCAGTGAGCTTTTATGGCAGTTTGGCAGAAAGTACAGTTGATGGGGAGGAAATGACGTTGTCTCTATAAGCCAGAGATGACATCAGAATTGGGAGACGGAACTGAGGTCATTATGCAGAGACCGGAAGTATAGCGATTCCGGGAATGCAGAAGGGAGTCATGAAGTGTGAAAGGGATCGCGGATCCGTGCGTGTTGTACCAGGTATTCGTATTTTATTCTTTGGTTTTTCTGTTAATGAGAAGAGAGGGGCATTAGTTCTTTTGATCTAACCCTCTAACTTTCGGTTTTCCACACACCACCGGGACCTTTGGCTGTCCCCTATTAGCGTGTGTGTGACACCAGCTAATTACTTTTTAGATTTGTGATGCTGTCATGGTTTATGTGAGTATTATTTGGACTTTACAGAGTACAGAGAACAATACAAAAAGCTGAATATAGCGATATACTTTATATTATTGGATTTAAGCCTTAAAAATGTAACTAAAAATATACAAGCTAAGTTTGCTTTGGGCAGATGGAAATTTCATAAAACATTCATTTATTTTTCATAGTCCAGGATTTCATTTCCCAATCCCAGAGCACAACAATGAGTTCCTATATTGTTTGCTTTAAAATAGGGAACGGAAAAACAGAGTATAATTATGTGCTTCGCTCCAATGCCTAACCTTCATTGGATTTTGATTTATAAATTAAATATTGCTAATTTTGAAAGATTTTAAACATAATTGCTTTTTTCTAGATTGTAGGATTCTACTTGAGAAAATTGTTTAAATGAAACCCTATAGTCACTATAATCCTCCAGGAGCTACAGTGGTATGCAAAAGTTTGGGCACTCTTTCTTAAACAGTCTTTTACTGTGAATATTTAAGTGAGCAGAAGATGAACTGATCACCACAAGGCATAAACTTAAAGATGACACATTTCTTTAATATTTTAAGCAAGACTACATTTTTGTTTCCATCATTTACAGGTACAAAATACTAAAACAAAAAGTGAAAAGGACCTTAAAAAAATATTTTGGGCACCCATCATAATCAGTACTTGGTAACACCCCCTTTGGCAAGTATCACAGATTATAAACACTTTTTGTAGCCAGCTAAGTCTTTCAGTTCTTTCTTAGGGTATTTTCGCTCATTTGTCCTTACAAAAGTCTAATTCTGCAAGATTCTTGAGTTTCTTTGCATGCACTACTCTTTTGAGATCTATCCACAGATTTTCAATGATGCTTGGGGTCAGGGGACTGTGAGTGCCATGGTTAAACCGTCAGCTTGCACCTCTTGAGGTATTCCATTGTGGATTTTAAGGTGTGTTTCAGTTTATTATTTTGTTGCAGGACCCATCCTCTATTTAACTTCAACTTTTCTTCCAGTATTTGCTGGTATTTACCCTAAGTTCTTGTCAATAAGCCGCGGCTTATCTAAGGAAAAAAGTTGTGAAAATGAAAAAATAGAATATCGGCTTATACATAAATCCGGCTTATACATCCATCGCGGGGGTTGCGTTCCAGAGCCACCCGCGAAATAAGAATATCCGCAAAGTAGAAACCATATGTTTATATGGTTATTTTTATATTGTCATGCTTGGGTCACAGATTTGCGCAGAAACACAGGAGGTTGTAGAGAGACAGGAACGTTATTCAAACACTGCAAACAAACATTTGTCTCTTTTTCAAAAGTTTAAACTGTGCTCCATGACAAGACAGAGATGACAGTTCCGTCTCACAATTAAAAGAATGCAAACATATCTTCCTCTTCAAAGGAGTGAAGCAAACAAATCAATATGTCTGTTTGGCTTTTAAGTATGCGAAGCACCGCGGCACAAAGCTGTTGAAGGCGGCAGCTCACACCCCCTCCGTCAGGAGCAGACAAAGAGAGAGAGAGGGAGAGTTTGTTTTTCAGTCAAAAATCAATACGTGCCCTTCGAGCTTTTAAGTATGCGAAGCACTGTGCAGCATGTCTTTTCAGGAATCAGCTTTACAAAAGATAGCAACGTGAAGATAATCTTTCAGCATTTTTAGACGAGCGTCCGTATCGTCTAGGTGTGCAAACAGCCCCCCTGCTCAATCCCCATACGTCAGGATCACAGATAGTCAGCGCAAGAGAGAGAGAACAGTAAGCCGGGTAGCTTCTCAGCCATCTGCCAATAGCGTCCCTTGTATGAAATCAACTGGGCAAACCAACTGAGGAAGCATGTACCAGAAATTAAAAGACCCATTGTCCGCAGAAATCCGCGATATATATTTAAATATGCTTACATATAAAATCACAATTTAAATGACCGCTACGCGCTCGTGTTGACTCGGCGACGCCCAGAGCAGAAAGAACGCGCTCCGGCCGCTCCAACCGCGCCATGCGGGGAGTGAGAGAGACGGCAATATCTCACACTCTCTCCCCCCTTAAAGAAATTAAATGGGCGCGAGTGAGACCACTGACCTCCCTCCCTTCTATTAGTTATAGGTTATAGTACGTTCGGCTTATCCATGAGTCCGGCTTATCTATGATACGATTTTATTTTAAAAATTCGTATGATTTTTGGTCTCCGGTTAATACATGAGTCCGGCTTATAGACAAGAACTTAGGGTATTTGAATCCATTCTTCCCTCTACTACCCATGACATGTTCCCAGTGCCACTGGCTGCAACACAAACCCAAAGCATGATCGATCCCCCACCCACTTAATAGTTGGAGAGGTGTTCCTTTCCTGGAATTTAGCACCCTTTTTTCTCCAAACATACCTTTGCATATTTTAGCCAAAACGTTCTATTTTGACTTCATCAGTCCACAGGACTTATTTCCAAAATGCATCAGGCTTCTTTAGATGCTAATTTGCAAACTTCAGACTCTGAATTTTGTGGCTAGGGTACAGGAAAAGTTTTTTTTTCTGCTGATTCTATCATTAAGGTCATATTTGTTCAGATGATGCTGCACAGTAGAACAGTGCATCATCACTTCATAGTCTGCTAAATGTTCTTGAAGGTCTTTTTCAGTCAAACGGGATTTTTATTTACCTTTCTAGCAATCCAATAATCAATTCTTTCAGAAAGTTTTCTTGGTCTTCCAGACCTCAACTTGACCTCCACCGTTCCTGTTAACTGCCGTTTCTTAACAACATTATGAACAGAGGAAACAGCTACCTGAAAACTATTTGCTGTCTTCTTGTAGCCTTCTCCTGCTTTGTGAGCATCAATTGTTATATTTTTCAGACTGATACGTAACTGCTTAGAGGAGCCTCTTGACTGCTGATTGTTGGGACAAGGTTTGAGGAATCATAGAATTTATACAGCTTTGCAATTTGTATCACCTTGGGTTTCCTAACGATGACTGAACGAACCATATCTCTTAACAAACTAATTAAGATCTGAGTCCTCAGATATCTTGGGGTGCCTAAAATTTTGCATGATGCTCCTTTCCATTTTTCACTGTACAGTTGTACAAAACAAAAACAATACACTAATCTTGCATAAAATGCTGTAAAGAAATTTGTCATCTTTAACTTTATGCCTTTGGTAATCACTTCATCTTCTGCTCATTTAACTGTTCACAGTAACAAACATTTTAAGCAAGACTGACCAAACTTTTGCAGACCACTATAAGTTTAGGTTTGAAACTGAAAATTAATGAAAAAAGTAGCATATGGATTGTATGAAATCATTTGCTGTCTGATCAACACTGAACACCATAATAACATGGCAATTATGAAGAGAATATTGAATATCTGAAACCTTATTTTTGTTTTTTATTAAACTTTTTAGATCTAAAACTGATATTCAGGTTAAAAAAGTAAAATGATCGCAATTTTTTAGTTAATTGTTTTTATCCTTTCACATACTTTTAAAACTACCTCATTGATGATACTGTTTTCTTGAAGATACGTTTGCAGAATGGGATTACACATTCTTGGACATTGACATCAACTTCCCGTTATAGCGTGCCTGAAAACATATACTATATGAACAGTTTAGAGGTGACATAGTACATTAAAAACAGCCTTTGACTTTCATTGCCTTTATCAAAAACTCTGTCTTACTCTTCTTTTTTTAGTAAGCAGTCCTTCTGATTACATCCTGCTGTTTTGATTTTGCCAGCTGTGTGACTGTGGCATTCATGTCAACCCTGAAAAAAAAACGCTGTCAAGTTGAGCTCAGCTAGGTTAGATTTGAAATCCTGTGGTGAAGCAACTCTGCTTTGCCCTAAAGGCATACTAAAAAAATGCCCGTCATTGTTGCACTTTTCAGTTGGTAAGTGTAAGTACCCTCTAAGCCTTTAAGCAGTACATTAATTGGCCCACAAGATATAGGTAAAGCCTCTTGTGTTATATACTGTTGAGACTTTTACATGTGCTTTAAGTTTTGAAGGATATCTAAATGGTTAAGCTCATTTTAGTTGTTAGCACTTGATTAACAGCTATTTATTATAGCTTATTTTTCTTCAAACTGCAGTTCATATAGGCCATTCTTTTGAAACTGTCAGAAAGTTTCTCTCCTGTTCCTACTGTATCTGCCTGACATTTTATGTGAAATTTATTGGGATCAACTTAATAACAAGAGCTGCAGAATTTTTAATGTCACATTCTTTTATAAAGATAAGACAAGCATGTATGAAAATTGTCATAATTCTTAAATATTAAATCATTCATCAGTCCATCTATCCATCTATTTACTTCCTTTCTTCTGTTAAATTCAAGACTTCTTTATAATGCATTCATTGCAGATAAGGAAAATAACCAGTACTACATTTTATTCAGTTGAGATGATTGTCACCTTCTAGACTGAAGAGACATGAAAGAAAATTTTAAAACAAAGTGATTATAGAAATTTACTTACGTCCAAAATTTTAAAGTTGATTTGGCATTTTTGCTTATTTGAGGACAACACTGGTAAATACCTGGCATTTGTAAAAAGATTTACTTTTGTCTGTTTTAAGTAAAATAGGACATTCTTTACCTACGTTGTTATAGCAGGTGGATTAGAATTCTTCCATTTGAGCAGGATGTGATGGTGTGTTAGAAGTATAGAGTACATGTTTCTCATAAATTGTTCATTAAGACATAGAATTTTCTCAGGAGATAGTTCAAATATGGCTGTCAAAGGATTAGGGATTGTTTTAAACTGAAAATGGTCTGATAAATTAGCAAAACATTATTCCAATAGAATTTAAATTGAGGTCAACTCCAAAATGTCTAACTTGGGAAAGCAGATGCTTAAAGACGTCTCTTAAGAAGTTGAGTGTTGACCATATACATTTTTGAAAGTCCTAATTGAGAGAGGTAAAAAAAATGTATTGTGTTTCAAATAATGTTCAGCAGTGGTTCTTTTTTACTTAGTATAGAGAAAATATAGGAATCGTGCAAAAATTCAACCTTGAGATTTTGATGAATCTTGACGTCTTAGACCTTCTCTAGTCCAAAAATGCCTTTTTTGAAATTATGTCTGTCTGTGTGTAAACACAATAACTCGAAAATGCTTTGACCTAGGTCAGTGAGATTTTGTACATCTAACTTTATAGGGCTAATTCTGGCAACTGGAAGTGGTACTTTAAGTGAATACTTAAAAAAAACAATTTCATGTAATCTGTGGTTATAATTGCAGATAGATGATTCAAATTTTGTATAGATATTTATAATGATAAAAAGCAAACAAATATGAAATTTGAGAAAAATTACTCAACCAGAAGTAGTATTTTATTTAAACAACCATCCAAATTTTTTCTATCATGGAAATATAAATATGTACACAATATTAAAAACTGTATTCAATATAGCACATATTCTTTCAATAAATATAATTAATTTTATTTTAATTTATACATCATCAGTTTAACAATAAAATGTAAACATTGAACATGCCATGTAAATATAAGGATGTCCCCGTCGTGTTCGTGGTAATACATTTAATTTTATGATATATATATATATATATATATATATATATATATATATATATATATATATAAAATATATTTTTTTATTTTTTATTTCATGATCATAATGAAATATAACTAAATGCAGTGTTACCTATAGCAATTTATTACAACAAATATTATATAATACTAACACATTTTGTATGTCTTTAGGTGACTGTAACTGTTTTTACTTTGCATGTAATCTAGGTAATGCTTATGTAATTACGAAAAAATTCCACCACCATTTTTGACCTCCCAAAGTATGAAAATATCATTTTAATATAAAGTTTGATTATAAATAGAGATAAATGATTGTATATCGATATTATCAATTAGTTATGATGAGAAACAAAGAAATATGATATTTGAGAAATATTGCTCAACTGGAAGTGGTTCTGATATCTTTTCCTCTATCTCAGTATACAAGAAAGTCGAGGAGGGCACACTCCCGATTTTTTAAAGATGGGGATAGTTTTACGTACCACCTATCTTTAGCACAACTAGGACATATTGTAAAAGAAATGTTTTGATGAAAATTTTGCATTTTGGGTTCACTTTGGAGCTCAAAAAAGGTGATTTGAGTGCTCATACTCTCCAAGGCAATTAAACTTCTTCCACCATGTTAAGTGTTATTTTAGATTCTTGTCAAAGTTTGGATTTTTTGTTAGCTAACTGAACTGTTTTACCCATGTGAAACTATTTTTCTCCCCCATAGTTAAATTGAGACATTCATAACTTGGTAGCATCCCCATCAATGTAGCTGGTATTTGAAGCGAACAAAAGATATTATTTCACAATTATCCAAAAATTAAGATTCAAATACTTATATTGAAAAGTATACTGTATATACAAATATTCTGAGTGATGTATATATGTTCGTACTTAATATGCTTTTTATATTCACATTAATGTTTTTATTTCATTGTTAGCAGTGTGTCTGCACAGTATGAAGTGCTTGTAAGTATATATACAAATATTCTGATGCATAGGTTTGTACTTAATGTTGTTTTTATATTCTCATTAATATTTTTATTTTACTGCCATCAGTGCATCTGCACAGAATGAAGTGCATATAACTTGTGTAATGTTGCTTACAATATGAAGGTGAAAACTGCATTCTTTAAATGAATGAGGCCCTCACAAAAACTGGATTCTCTGTGATTAAAAAATGAAATGATCAAACAGAAAGCGAAATGAGACAAAGTTTTCATAGACAGATTCAAAAGCAGTATCTGCTCAGCCAAGACAGGGAGTCTTCCTTTAGCTAAAGCTGTAAAGAAACTGCTTCTGAAGGCTGTTCTGTTCCGGATGTTACAGGTTCATGGCTGGTCTCCACTGGTTACCACAGTGAAATTTTTCGAAGTGAGATGGCTGATGGTGAATCCACAGCAATAAACTTCTTAGTATGGGACTCTGATTGACTGCTGCAGGAAGGAACAATTGGTCAATGAGCCCCATATGGGGCTGAACTAAATTGAGACTCTCTTTTTCTCCTTTACAGTTACAACAGAAATGTAAAGCAGGCAACCTTAATACTGATCTAGCATCCATCCATCCATCCATTGTCTCCCGCTTATCCGAGGTCGGGTCGCGGGGGCAGCAGCTTGAGCAGAGATGCCCAGACTTCCCTCTCCCCGCCACTTCTTCTAGCTCTTCCGGGAGAATCCCAAGGCGTTCCCAGGCCAGTCGAGAGACATAGTCCCTCCAGCGTGTCCTGGGTCTTCCCCGGGGCCTCCTCCCGGTTGGACGTGCCTGGAACACCTCACCAGGGAGGCGTCCAGGAGGCATCCTGATCAGATGCCCGAGCCACCTCATCTGACTCCTCTCGATGCGGAGGAGCAGCGGCTCTACTCTGAGCCCCTCCCGGATGACTGAGCTTCTCACCCTATCTTTAAGGGAAAGCCCAGACACCCTGCGGAGGAAACTCATTTCAGCCGCTTGTATTCGCGATCTCGTTCTTTCGGTCACTACCCATAGCTCATGACCATAGGTGAGGGTAGGAACATAGATCGACTGGTAAATTGAGAGCTTCGCCTTGCGGCTCAGCTCCTTTTTCACCACGACAGACCGATGCAACGCCCGCATTACTGCGGATGCCGCACCGATCCGCCTGTCGATCTCACGCTCCATTCTTCCCTCACTCGTGAACAAGACCCCGAGATACTTGAACTCCTCCACTTGGGGCAGGATCTCGCTACCAACCCTGAGAGGGCACTCCACCCTTTTCCGGTTGAGGACCATGGTCTCGGATTTGGAGGTGCTGATTCTCATCCCAGCCGCTTCACACTCGGCTGCGAACCGATCCAGAGAGAGCTGAAGATCACGGCCTGATGAAGCAAACAGGACAACATCATCTGCAGAAAGCAGTGACCCAATCCTGAGCCCACCAAACCGGACCCCCTCAACACCCTGGCTGCGCCTAGAAATTCTGTCCATAAAAGTTATGAACAGAATCGGTGACAAAGGGCAGCCCTGGCGGAGTCCAACTCTCACTGGAAACGGGTTCGACTTACTGCCGGCAATGCGGACCAAGCTCTGGCACTGATCGTACAGGGACTGAACAGCCCTTATCAGGGGGGCCGGTACCCCATACTCTCGGAGTACCCCCCACAGGATTCCCCGAGGGACACGGTCGAATGCCTTTTCTAAGTCCACAAAACACATGTAGACTGGTTGGGCAAACTCCCATGCACCCTCCAGGACCCTGCTAAGGGTATAGAGCTGGTCCACTGTTCCGCGACCAGGACGAAAACCACACTGTTCCTCCTGAATCCGAGGCGCGACTATCCGACGGACCCTCCTCTCCAGGACCCCTGAATAGACTTTTCCAGGGAGGCTGAGGAGTGTGATCCCTCTGTAGTTGGAACACACCCTCCGATCCCCCTTCTTAAAGAGGGGGACCACTACCCCGGTCTGCCAATCCAGAGGCACTGTCCCTGATGTCCATGCGATGTTGCAGAGGCGTGTCAGCCAAGACAGTCCTACAACATCCAGAGCCTTGAGGAACTCCGGGCGTATCTCATCCACCCCCGGGGCCCTGCCACCAAGGAGTTTTTTGACCACCTCGGTGACCTCAGTCCCAGAGATGGGGGAGCCCACCTCTGAGTCCCCAGGCTCTGCTTCCTCATTGGAAGGCATGTTAATGGGATTGAGGAGGTCTTCAAAGTATTCCCCCCACCGACCCACAACGTCCCGAGTCGAGGTCAGCAGCGCACCATCCCAACCATATACAGTGTTGACACTGCACTGCTTCCCCTTCCTGAGACGCCGGATGGTGGACCAGAATCTCCTCGAAGCCGTCCGAAAGTCATTCTCCATGGCCTCCCCAAACTCCTCCCACGCCCGAGTTTTTGCCTCAGCAACCACCAAAGCCGCATTCCGCTTGGCCTGCCAGTACCTATCAGCTGCCTCTGGGGTCCCACAGGACAAAAGGGTCCTGTAGGACTCCTTCTTCAGCTTGACGGCATCCTTCACCGCCGGTGTCCACCAGCGGGTTCGGGGATTGCCGCCACGACAGGCACCGACCACCTTACAGCCACAGCTCCGGTCAGCTGCCTCAACAATAGAGGCACGGAACATGGCCCATTCGGACTCAATGTCCCCTACCTCCCTCGGGATGTGGTCGAAGTTCTGCCGGAGGTGGGAGTTGAAGCTACTTCTGACAGGGGGCTCTGCCAGACGTTCCCAGCAGACCCTCACAACACGTTTGGGCCTACCACGCCTGACCGGCATCCTCCCCCACCATCGAAGCCAACTCACCACCAGGTGGTGATCAGTTGACAGCTCCGCCCCTCTCTTCACCCGAGTGTCCAAGACGTGTGGCCGCAAGTCCGACGACACGACCACAAAGTCGATCATCGAACTGAGGCCTAGGGTGTCCTGGTGCCAAGTGCACATATGAACACCCCTATGCTTGAACATGGTGTTCGTTATGGACAATCCGTGACGAGCACAGAAGTCCAATAACAAAACACTGCTCGGGTTCAGATCAGGGGGGCCATTCCTCCCAATCACGCCCTTCCAGGTCTCACTGTCATTGCCCACGTGAGCATTGAAGTCTCCCAGCAGAACGAGGGAGTCCCCAGAAGGTATGCCCTCTAGCACCCCCTCCAGGGACTCCAAAAAGGGTGTGTACTCCGAACTGCTGTTCGGTGCATACGCACAAACAACAGTTAGGACCCGTCCCCCCACCCGAAGGCGAAGGGAGGCTACCCTCTCGTCCACCGGGGTAAACCCCAATGTACAGGCTCCAAGTTGGGGGGCAATAAGTATACCCACACCTGCTCGGCGCCTCTCACCGGGGGCAACTCCAGAGTGGTAGAGAGTCCAGCCCCTCTCAAGGAGATTGGTTCCAGAGTCCAAGCTGTGCGTCGAGGTGAGCCCAACTATATCTAGCCGGAACCTCTCAACTTCGCGCACTAGCTCAGGCTCCTTCCCCTTCAGAGAGGTGACATTCCACGTCCCAAGAGCCAGTTTCTGTAGCCGAGGATCGGACCGCCAAGGTCCCCGCCTTCGGCCACCACCCAACTCACACTGCACCCGACCTCCTTGGCCCCTCCCATAGGTGGTGAGCCCATGGGAAGGACTGATCTAGCATCAATTTTTTATTTTTTTTTTTAATACATTGTGTGTTTATGCCGCAGCCACCTAATATCCAGACTGTGTGTGAAAGGGACATGGGAATTTCTAATAGCTCTTTCTATTGCCCTTGCTGTCCTAATGAAACTGAGTCACTTTATATTGTCACGCTTGGGTCACAGAATTGCACAGAAAACAGAGGAGGTTGAAGAGACTGGAACTTTATTCAAACACTGCAAACAAACATTTGTCTCTGTAAAAGGTTTTAAACGTGCTCCTTGACAGGATAGAGTTGACACTTCCGTTTCTCAATTAAAAGTAAGTACAGGTATCTTCTTCGAAGGAGTATGTGTCAGGAGCAGGAGGTATATTACGCGACAGAGCCGTCAGAAAGGTAAGAAGGAATGTGAAGGTAGTCTGTCAATGTTTTTCAGGGGTATTCCCAGCAGCGTCTGTATTCTCTGGAGGTGCGATCAGCACAATATACAGTGGTGTGAAAAACTATTTGCCCCCTTCCTGATTTCTTATTCTTTTGCATGTTTGTCACACAAAATGTTTCTGATCATCAAACACATTTAACCATTAGTCAAATATAACACAAGTAAACACAAAATGCAGTTTTTAAATGATGGTTTTTATTATTTAGGGAGAAAAAAAAATCCAAACCTACATGGCCCTGTGTGAAAAAGTAATTGCCCCCTGAACCTAATAACTGGTTGGGCCACCCTTAGCAGCAATAACTGCAATCAAGCGTTTGCGATAACTTGCAATGAGTCGTTTACAGCGCTCTGGAGGAATTTTGGCCCACTCATCTTTGCAAAATTGTTGTAATTCAGCTTTATTTGAGGGTTTTCTAGCATGAACCGCCTTTTTAAGGTCATGCCATAGCATCTCAATTGGATTCAGATCAGGACTTTGACTAGGCCACTCCAAAGTCTTCATTTTGTTTTTCTTCAGCCATTCAGAGGTGGATTTGCTGGTGTGTTTTGGGTCATTGTCCTGTTGCAGCACCCAAGATCGCTTCAGCTTGAGTTGACGAACAGAGTTGACGAACACATTCTCCTTCAGGATTTTTTGGTAGACAGTAGAATTCATGGTTCCATCTATCACAGCAAGCCTTCCAGGTCCTGAAGCAGCAAAACAACCCCAGACCATCACACTACCACCACCATATTTTACTGTTGGTATGATGTTCTTTTTCTGAAATGCTGTGTTCCTTTTACGCCAGATGTAACGGGACATTTGCCTTCCAAAAAGTTCAACTTTTGACTCATCAGTCCACAAGGTATTTTCCCAAAAGTCTTGGCAATCATTGAGATGTTTCTTAGCAAAATTGAGACGAGCCCTAATGTTCTTTTTGCTTAACAGTGGTTTGCGTCTTGGAAATCTGCCATGCAGGCTGTTTTTGCCCAGTCTCTTTCTTATGGTGGAGTCGTGAACACTGACCTTAATTGAGGCAAGTGAGGCCTGCAGTTCTTTAGACGTTGTCCTGGGGTCTTTTGTGACCTCTCGGATGAGTCGTCTCTGCGCTCTTGGGGTAATTTTGGTCGGCCGGCCACTCTTGGGAAGGTTCACCACTGTTCCATGTTTTTGCCATTTGTGGATAATGGCTCTCACTGTGGTTCGCTGGAGTCCCAAAGCTTTAGAAATAGCTTTATAACCTTTACCAGACTGATAGATCTCAATTACTTCTGTTCTCATTTGTTCCTGAATTTCTTTGGATCTTGGCATGATGTCTAGCTTTTGAGGTGCTTTTGGTCTACTTCTCTGTGTCAGGCAGCTCCTATTTAAGTGATTTCTTGATTGAAACAGGTGTGGCAGTAATCAGGCCTGGGGGTGGCTACGGAAATTGAACTCAGGTGTGATACACCACAGTTAGGTTATTTTTTAACAAGGGGGCAATTACTTTTTCACACAGGGCCATGTAGGTTTGGATTTTTTTTCTCCCTAAATAATAAACACCATCATTTAAAAACTGCATTTTGTGTTTACTTGTGTTATATTTGACTAATGGTTAAATGTGTTTGATGATCAGAAACATTTTGTGTGACAAACATGCAAAAGAATAAGAAATCAGGAAGGGGGCAAATAGTTTTTCACACCACTGTATACAACTCAAAATATATACAATATGTTGACCTTTTTCTTCTAGTGTGCTCTTTGCTTGCATTTTTTTCTGAGCTTAATTAAATATTATGTTTATATCCTTGTGTTTTTTTATGTCAGATTCATTGCAGTGTTCCTAAGATAGTACCATACTTGCAGTGTATAATGAAATGACTACTTAGGCTGGGTTTATATTTCATGTGACGTACTGTTTATACTTGTGTGCGTACTTTACGCATATCTGGAAGATTCCTACAGGTGGCGGTGCAAAATATCATCATGGTGAGAAAACAACGTTTGGCTTCACTGTGTTATGAATTGCCTGAAACATCAATTAAATTCCCAGTACACCTTGCCACAATATCTCTGAAAATTATGCATTTTAAATGATTACATACATCAGTCCAGGGACACACCCATTTCAGCAAACCTCGATGTGAGACAGAAATGACCCCTGGATGTGGCATTAGCTCATCGCAAGGTGAATACAAGCAAACACATACACTAGCGTCATTTTAGCATCACCGAATTCCCAAACCTGCATGTCCTTGGAAACTAACTAGAGCACACTGCAGTGTTCTCCCCAGAAATTTTTTACAGCCAGGTTGCATGGAAAAGTAGCCGGGTGGGTTGGGATGGGGTATTTTGGTAGTGGGAAAAATTTAATGTGCACTATTTTTATTAGTTAATTATTATTAATTATTCTCCAATGCTCAGTATGACTTCCTTTTTTGAGGTTTGACACTTGTGCCAGAATATTTTTATTAAATTTAAGAAGTATCCAATTCAGGATCCTGCAACCCTAACAAAAATTTTAAATAACAATTGTTATGACATAAACCAAGAGGCACAAGTATTGTCGCTGTCAGGAAGAGAAGTGTAAACAATGAAAAAAAGTATGGGAAACCTAATGAAGAAAAATTTAAAAATATTCCTCAAAGCCAACTTCCATATGCAGAAGGTATCTTCAGTTAAATATTTATTGTTCTTTTCTTCCTAGAGGCCCAGTTGTATGCAGCTTTCCCATAATCAAAGTCTCCAGGATCCGGGCCCTCCAAGAAGATCAGCATGAGTTTATTTAGAGTGCTTTGATTCATGCGATTTCTCAAACGTGTCTTGATCCTTTTAAGGGCAGAAAACCCCCTTTCACATTCTGCTGTGCTCACTGGGATCACTAGCCCAATATGAGCTAGTTTGGCTAAATTTGGAAACGACTCTTTGAGCTCTGATGTCATTGCCATTTTTAGTAAAATCTGTTTTGGACTGAAGTCTTTGTATGATTGACTTATGATCATTTTTGAAGCAACTGTCCATTCTTGCCTGCTACTTTCATATTTTAAAATTGGAGGGCTACCATTTTTGGAGTAATGATCGAAAAGAATTTCAGCAGACTCACTTGAATAGTGAGTTTCTATATTGAAAACTTTTGAAAAGCTGGAAATAATTGGCATGTCAGGGAATCTTGCATCTAGGTGCTTGACAACAGTCTGTAGGTATTTATCATATATTGCTGTTTTAAATGACATTACATCACTCTGTGTATAAACAATGTGGAGATCTGACCATTCTTCTGCCAGACAATAATGAAATAATGAAGGCTTTGAAAATATCTCCCAGGAGTGTGTTTCAACTGCATGATGAACAATTTTGTAGCGAGCAAAATTGGCTCAATTTCGGTAAGATTAACATCTTGCCTTTGCCAAGCCTTAGATAAGTTGGACAACAAAGGTAATACGGTCTGAAAGCATCATCAGAGAGGAAACAAAATTGTACGTTTTAATTCTTCAGCTGTGATGTCATTTCATTCAGTGGCCTCTCTTTCCAGCGCAGCTATGACACTTATCATACACTGTCGTAGTGACTGTACTGCAAAGCCATGAGACAGCCATCTAGTGTCACTGGCCATTTTCAGCTTAATCTGGGGATGATTTTGAATTTCCGTTAAAGCAGCCATCCTAACAGAAGAATTTTGGAAGAAACAGAACAGCTGCCTTAAGATGTCGTTCAGATTTGTTAAATGAGGTACAGCAGGAACCACCGTGAGTGCTACAAGGATTTTTACACACACAATACACCTAATGCTTAAACAACTGTGTATATATATATCTACTCGTGATCTACTCGTAAGACATTTTAAAGACCCGTGAGACCAAAGACACACCCTACTTACCATCTACCCGCGAGACCAAAGACACGCCCTACTTACAATCTATCAAATAGGACAATCGGCAGCAAAACATTCAGTCTTGTGAAGGATTTGAGCACACACAGATCCAGGGCTCTCAGCACATATAAAGCGTATAAGGTACGTTATAAATTAAATGTCGACATCTAAGTGAAGAAGAAAGCAGCACGGAGAAAAGAGACTCAAATGCGTTGGACAGAAAAAAGAGCAAAAAATAATAATCGAGGTGCAAATTCATAAAATAAGGAAAGTAGTCATCAGCCCGGAACAAGTGGAATTGAAAAAAAAGCACGTCCAATCCGGCTCAAAATTAAAAGACAATGAGTAAAAGAAAGTAGAACTTCATAAAGACGTTTACAAACGTTGACACTAAACACATGCAGAGCAGGTTAGAGACTATGAAACCAGTGAAATTAGAAAGGCTCAAAAAAAAAAATGGCGCTATACACATGTGGAGAAAGTTAAAGGATATGAAAGTAAGAAAATGAGAAAATATAAAAAAGAAAGTAAAGATCGCAGTAGCGCAAACAAACAAACTGCCTCATTTATGTATGCACCAGTCTAACTTTGGTTTTGCACAATAATTACTACACTATTGCACCTTAACACTTAATTCTACTTTATTCACATAATTGTACTTATTTATTATGTTCTACTATACTGTTTCCTTTCAATCTATGACTTTTTGTTAATCTGATATTCTTCTAACTTTGCACAGTTTTTGATAAGCGAATCAGGATGCATTTCACTGCGTGTTGTCCTGTATAACTATGCATGTGACAAATAAAGAATCTTGAGAATTTCAAAAACAGAGTTTACTGCACATGCATTTATTGGTTACTTTGTTCATGTATATATATTTATCTGTCTGCTTATTTAAAAAGCTACATTTACCCGAGGAGTCAAAAAATGTTCTGTCTAGCCCTTGTACAAAAACCTAGACAAAAGCTGGGGTATCACCTTGGTAACCCCATGTACCTTTGGAACTGTGAGAGGAAAATAGCACGACTTTATAGACAGGAGTCCAATGCAGAACTCTACTTACTTTTTTACTTTGTAAAAAAAAATTATTAACTGCTTATTATGTAGATCGTTTTGTCTGTGCTGAAATTCCAAACAGAGAAACCTATTCTGACCTCATTATAAAGATTCAGCATATTATTTATTCTGAAATAAAAGTTGAACTAATGAAATAGCAACAATTCAAAGAAAAAAAAAATCTTAAAAGTGTGTATCCGGAAAACCAAACAAGGGGGTTGGCGAGCGAATCGAGCAGGGGGTGAAGCCCCCTAGTATATGTATATGTATGTATGTATATGTATGTATAGCAGTGCCATCAGCTCAGAACTGGCAGAAACCAGTGGGACCCAGGTACACCCATCTACTGTCCGGAGAAATCTGGCCAGAAGTGGTCTTCATGGAAGAGTTGCAGCCAAAAAGCCATACCTCCGACATGGAAACAAGGCCAAGCGACTCAAGTATGCATGAAAACATAGGAACTGGGGTGCAGAAAAATGGCAGCAGGTTCTCTGGACTGATGAGTCAAAATTGGAAATATTTGGCAGTTGCAGAAGGCAGTTTGTTCGTCGAAGGGCTGGAGAGCGGTACAATAATGAGTGTCTGCAGGCAACAGTGAAGTATGGTGGAGGTTCCTTGAACGTTTGGGGCTGCATTTCTGCAAATGGAGTTGGAGATTTGGTCAGGATTAATGGTGTTCTCAATGCTGAGAAATACAGGCTGGTACTTATTCATCATGCAATACCATCAGGGAGGCGTATGATTGGCCCCAAATTTATTCTGCAGCAGGACAACGACCCCAGACATACAGCCAAAGTCATTAAGAACTATCTTTAGCATAAAGAAGAACAAGAAGTCCTGGAAGTGATGGTATGGCCCCCACAGAGCCCTGATCTCAACATCATCGAGTGTGTCTGGGATTACATGAAGAGACAGAAGGATGGGAGGAAGCCTACATCCACAGAAGATCTGTGGTTAGTTCTCCAAGATGTTTGGAACAACCTACCAGCCGAGTTCCTTCAAAAACTGTGTGCAAGTGTACCTAGAAGAATTGATGCTGTTTTGAAGGCAAAGGGTGGTCACACCAAATATTGATTTGATTTAGATTTCTCTTTTGTTCATTCAC